>NC_080671.1:259294557-259574557 GCF_030247195.1 Topomyia yanbarensis | reverse complement strand
ACTCTGAAAAACGTCAACCTAATCCCGGCCCGGAGGGCCGAGTGTCATATCCCATTCGACTCAGTTCGTCGAGATCGGAAAAAGTCTGTATGTGTGTGTGTATGTGTGTATGTATGTGTGTGTATGTGTGTGTGTGTGTGTGTATGTGTGTGTATGTATGTGCGTATGTGTCAAATAATGTCACTCATTTTTCTCAGAGATGGCTGGACCGATTTGCCCAAACTTAGTCTCAAATGAAAGGTGCAACCTTCCCATCGGCTGCTATTGAATTTTGGATCGATCGGAATTCTGGTTCCGGAATTACGGGTTTCAGAGTGCGGCCACACAGAAATTTCTCATAAAAACTATAGGAAAAATTAAAAATAGAATTTTTATTTTTGATGCTAAATGTATTCAAGGTGCATAAAACGTCGAGATTTGATGCAAACACGAAAAAAAATTGACGAAGATTCACTTTTTTGGATTTTGCACATTTTTGCATTTCTCATATAGAAAGGTTATGCAGTCACTCTGAAAAACGTCAACCTAAAACCTAATTTTTTTTCGACTCGCATATGGTTTCTGGATTTTAACAGGGGCGTAGTTGATGGTTTACGGAGAGGGGTTACACCCCCCTCTACTGTTCACTCCCCTCCTTTAAAAATCTCCTTAAATCACCCCTCAGACGACCACCTCATACCCCTCCCTTTCAACCCCATTATCTTTAAACCACCACTATATTACAAAGCATACCAATTTAAGCTGGGGAGTCGTTCGTTCATGGGACTTTCGCCCTCCTCACATACCCATCCCCGCATGACAAAATGAGTTAGCAAGCAGATAACATTGATCTAATGCTGATTAGGCTAATGAAGTATGATATTTTTTTGTTTCAAGTGTTTCACCGTCGACACGTAGCTCATCAAGTTCGTGGCTGGCATGCCATTGTGTATAAGTGCAAAGTGTACTAAGAATCTAATGGACATTTCCACAATTATGTTGAACATAAAAAGCCTCCGTGCCATAGTTTAGAGAAATGAGAAAGGCACAATTGCACCGCTAGGTGGATTAAAACAGGTTTTTTAATTTCAATTAATTGACATACAAAACTGTAATTTTTTACAGAATACAATTCAAAATATTTTAAATAAAACTGTAAAATTCTTTCAAAATGCGATAGTTGTCGAGATATTTGGAATTTTGCTCTAACAAAAACAAATCATTCGTGTAATTATGCCTTTTTTAAAGTTATTCGCGTTACCTCATTATAAAATATCAATAAGCTAATGTTTATCTCTTAAATTTTCAATAAAGTTTTCAATAAAAAAAATTTCCTTACAACTTTTGACATATTTTTATCACTCATACTATTTGCAGTCAAAAATACAATTTTCTTTCTGAATTTGATTTTATACGACATTATAAATCAAAATGTTAATAACAAACATTTTTTTTCGAGATATTTAAAATTTTGTTTTAACAACACAATTGTTTTATTTAATTTCGGCCTTTTCATAAGTTATTCGCGTTTCTACATCTACAACAATAAATTTTCAAAAAGATGCATCATATTTCCTGTAAATTTCCCATTGACGGCAAGGCGATATTGTAAACCATTTGAAAGTTATTCGAAAACAATCAATATATTTTTTAACCATAAACTATATAGTTGAATAATATTTTGGTTGTTTTCCTATAACTTGCAAATGGTTTACAAAATCGTTGTGATGTCAAAGAGAAAGTAACAGGAATTTTTTAGGCCTTTTGAAAAACCAATTGTTGTTGTTATAAAAACTTATGAAAAGGTCGTAATAAAATAAATTAATCGTTTTGTTTAAACAAAATTTAAAGTATTTCGAGAACTATTACATTCCAGAAAATTTTTGTTATGGGCGTTTTGATTTAAAATGCCGTTTAAAATTATATTCAAAAAGAAAATTGTATTTTTAACTGCAAATAGTATCAATTATAAAAATATGTCGAAAGCTTCTCCATGAATACACAAAAAACATTTTTACGCTTTTAAAGCGATCAAAATTAGATTATTGACTTTTTATGATGGGGTAACGAATAATTAAAAAACCTGTTTTAATCCTCCTAGTGGTGCGATTGATCCTATCTCATTTATCCAAACTATGATTCATTATCTGGTTTTGTTCATTAAAATTGTGGAAATGTGTATTACATTCTTATTATACTTAGCAAGTATTCCATGACTACCACGAAAACAGACGCTGACTCACATTAAACAAAAAAGTATAATATTTAATCAGCTTAATCAGCATGAGTGTTGTTGTTAATGTTATCTTCGTGTGATTCTATTTTGATGTGTTGATGGAATATGTTTGGAAGTACATTTCAATAGCTTTTAGCCTCTGAGGTATTACGATTGTACCGATTTATGTGGGAAATTCCAGTGTAACCTTATTAACCAACCTGTAATTCCGGAACCACCGAATGAATTTGCTACTTCATGTGACTGTTTCAAAACACATTGTAATCCGATTGATCACTTCAAACGTTTTGTTACTCTAAACAACACTTTCCCCGAACCCGAAGAACTACTCAGCCATAGGCAAGTTATTTCTGAATAGCACTTTGAGAATCAGCGAAAACATAACCACCACATTTGTATATCCCAAGCAACACTTGCAACATGCAATGGCCGCGGTTGGTTGCATAACCATAAATTTTTGCTGGTGCGCTTTTTAGTTGCTAAATCAGAATAATGGTTTAGGTACGCTTCTTTGCAACGAATTTTGTTGTAGAAACTGCTAGTCAACAAGCGGTGCTGCTTGGGATATAAGTATCAACAGAACAATTCTTAAAATAACTCAATCAAAAGAATGATAACAATTCAAATATTTGAGTGTGTGTGTTTTGTTTAAATTTTCATTATTTTTGTAATCATAACAAGCAGTTAAGTCAATAAAATCTAAACGAAACGTTGGTTAGAAATTTAGTTGATAAAATTGAATTTTCAGTCATGTAATATTGTGGGCTTTGGTACTTTCTGGAAATTAGTTATTAGGATTAGTTAGATGATATGATATGCTCTAACCATTGAAGTGGAGCTAAATTGTAAACATTATTATTAGTGTTGTCCCCCAAGTAACATTTCTAGTTTTATAGCTCGCTACAAGTGCAATCTATGTTTTATCAGTGGCTATAAAACTACCATAAAGCCTGAATTGTTACTAGGGCTGTCCATCGGAACAGAAACATATCGAGGTTGCTCCGCTGTTGCAAATTACCCCGTTTGAAGGTAATGCTAATTAGGCTAATTATGATATTTTTGTTTCAAATGTTTCAGCGTCGACATTTAGTTTATCAAGTTCGTGCCTGGCGAGCCATTGTAAATAGGTGCAAGGCGTACTAAGAATGTAATAGACATTTCCACAATGGTATTGAACATAATTAGCCATGGAATAATAGTTTGGCGAAATGAGAAAGGCACAGGTTTAATATGAAATAGATCGATCTGGCAAAATTGATTTTCTTTTAATGTACTGAGAACAATTGAGTACTAGAATATTGTGATATTTTTTGCCTTTCTCGTACAGTAAGTTTAAGCAATCGCTCCAAACACTGACGTTTTAAGCCGGAGGGCCTAGTCCCATACATCATTCAACTCAGTTCGACGAGATCGGAAAATGTCCGTATGTGTATGTATGTGTGCATGAGACAAATAATGTCACCTTTGATGCTCAGAGATGGCTGGACCTATTTACACAAATGAAGGGTGCAACCTTCCCATCGGCTGTACTGAATAGGCCTTGCGGTCCCTGGGTTACGAGTTGAAAAGAGCGGTCACATATCATATTCCCATATAAAAGAGTCCACCATGATGTTCAAAGGATACAATGCACATTAAAATATGTGCAACATTACTTGGATTTGCGGGTCTAGATCACTAATGACCAATCGAAGTAGCTTTGGTCACAATGGCCACCTATGACGCTTCTTGATCAGTATTTCTGCTTATATTTAAACCAACATTTAGATTCACCGCCTCCCTCATTCATTAACTTTCCATCTGATTAAAATATCATGTAAAATCGAATACTTGAATGCAGAGGAAACATAAATTCCACCAACCAAAGCATTTATTTGTTATTATGTGGACAGTTTGAAGGCAAAAGCTGGCATCTTCTACATTTCCGAGTTTTCTTTTGAAACCGGACACATCAGAACCTGAATGCGCTGTGTCGGGAGAATGAATGGCGAAAGAAACGAACCAAACATTTCATTCATCGCGGCGGGCATGAATTGAATTTCGTTTCTCTTTCAAGTTCACGAAGGGTTGTTAATTTTTTTAAGCTCTGTTCTTGATTTCCCCGGGGAACTTGCCTGCTTCCAAGTTAATGTCACACCTATTGACCGATTTTTATAAACTTTTTACAAACTTCGATTTGCAGGTCTAGACTACTGAAGGCCAATCAAAGATTCTTTGAAGTTATTGTCCACTATCGATAATTCCGAAAGTCCCGGGTATCGGGCATATTCCAAAACTGAACTCACACCAGATATTCGGCGATGGCAGAACCGATTTTCACTAACCAAGCATCAAATAGAAGGTATAAAATGTGGTTGGTTGCACCCCAGGTCAGCTCTTCATCTCTATCTCAAAGTCTCGTTGGCCATATTGACCATTATAAAAGGTTCCGGCAGTCCCGGGAGAAATTGCCATTTCTCAAAATTACCAAACCCATGTCAGTTTCTCGGAGATGGTTGGGCCGATTTTCACAAAATTAGTGTCAAATGAAAGCACGCGTGCCATATACATATCGACTCAGTTCGTCGAGATCGGACTTTTTTTTCTATCACGAGAAATAGTTTCGTCTTCAACGACAAGTTTCGTACGATGCACACACAAAAAGTGATGAAATTTACACGACATGTAAACCGCTTTGGTTTTAAACAAAAATATTGCTTGAATCGAAAATATGATTGAAAATCAAATTAAAATCAATGTACATAATTAAAGCATAATTAAGCCATAAAAAAGCAGATGATTTTACACTTTTATCCGTATAATATTAGGTACAGGTGCCAAATTTTTCAACCATTCAACCATATTGGAATAAAATTAAATATAAATATCATTCAGTTAATCAAACTGTAATTTTTCTATTGTCCCCCATCTTGTAAATAGAATTGTATCCCTAGTTTTAAAACACCGTTGAAATTTTTCATAAATATTTGTTCCCCCTTTTGTGTACCTAACTATATTGTTAGTTTTAAGATAACTGTATATATTTCCTAAAAACTATTACTATTGAATTCCTTGTTTTAAAATTTTTCATAAAGAAATGTTTTTTGCCCCCTCTCTTGTATATAGAATCTTATTTCTAGTCTTAAGATAGCTGTAAAATTTTTCTCTTTCATAAAAAAAATATTTCAACATTGTAGTAACCTCCTAGTTTTAAAATACCCAAAATGTAAAAACAAAAGAATTTGGCACCGCCAAGCTAACGCATTTGTGCCTATCAAATAAACGAAATGGAAAAAAAACTGTAATTTTCAATCAACGTGTAAATCTATATCAAAATTCTTTGAAAGAAGCACATGTATTTGCGGAATGATTTAATTTTACATCTATTTTCAAGCTCCAATATTTGTCTGTGATCACTAAATACGTAAAATTACAGCAAATGGTTCTTCAAGTCGCCCCATTTTAGTTCGTGAAATGAACGAAACAAACTATTAACAATGCACGGAAATGCTCGGATCCATGGTTGAACCTATTTGTAGCAGATTTACGAATAAATTCGTATATTTCATCAAACAATTCGTTTGCCTAATGAATTCTTTTCGTAATAAGCCTACAAAAGTCGTTTCTTGAATTTTACGAAAAACTGGTTATAAAAAACGCTTCCGTAGAACTACGAACGATTCATCATATGTGCGAAAGATTCGTTTCTGTACGAAACCTATTCGTAGCAGTTTAACGAAAATGTTCTCTCGATGTGAATTCAAACTAATAGCTAGGTTTTCAGTATCTGTATGTAGGATATTATAGATAATTGATTTTATCCGTTAGAGTCAAAATTAATGAGATTGACACTGTAAACAATTATTTTTTTTTTTCGAGCGTTGTCCTACTAGCACTGCGTTAGGCTATTTTCTAGTGGGCCGTGAATGTGAATATTCATTGTACGGTTCAGGTGTGCACGGGCGAAGGAAATTCGCGATCGCGTGCTTCATCGCGAAGGACTCAAGCATTTGTACGTTAACGTGTTCGATCGCGTGTGCGTTTGTATGTCGCGTGTGCTAACGTGTATATAACTTCGCGCGTATAAATTCTATATTAAAACCGTGTGACTTTCGCATATTCGCGTGTGTTCTAGAATGATCGCGCGTGGGCCGTGAATCTGATACTTAATTTTTCGTGCGCGGTTCAGATTCTAGAAGAAAGTGGGCTCTTTTATATCACTAGAGTTCCCAGTCATGTCGCCATGGAACGTGTTGTATAGTGGACATGAGCTTTATTTTTTGATTTGTATAACTGAATGTATGGACCTAAGTTGCTAGAAAGATTTCCGATTCATGATTGCAAGCGTTTGCGGTTTCGCGGGACCGTGTTTAGTACTAAAACGTTTACATTATTACCGGAATGTTTTCAAGTTTGCGCGATCGCGGGCGTAGGTTTGCGTAGATGATCACGAAGGACTTAAGCCTTGGTATGTTGAGGTGTTTGTCGCGTGTACTCACGTGTATGTGACTTCGCGTGTATAAATTCGATTTTGAAACCCTGTTGCCATTCACATATTCGCGTGTGTTCTTGGATGGCCACGCGGACCGTCATTCTGATATTTAGTTTTCGGTGTACAGATCACATTCTGACAGGGAGTGAGTTGCCCCATATCACTAGAGTTCCCGGTCATGTCGCCATGGAACATGTTCCTGGTCATGTCGCCATGGAACATGTTCCTGGTCATGTCGCCATAAGATGTGTTGTCTAATAGGCATGAGCGTATTTTCTTAATTGGTGCGGCTGAACGTAGGGATCAAGGTTTTTGGATCGAGGATAGACTGCCGGACGTAACCGATTCGTGATCGCCCGCGCGAGGGAATTTTTGTAGATTCCCGCTTGAGACCGCGTTTGAGAATGTATTAGTATTACGACGTTCACTACCGAGGTGTAATCATGTTTGCGAAATCGCGGGCGTAGGTGTGCGTGGATGTTCGCGAAAAGCTCAAGCGTTTGTATGTGAACTTGTTTTTCGCGTGTGGTAGTGTGTATGTGACTTCGCGTATATACACTCGATTCTGTGATCGTGGTACCATTCACATATTTGCGAGTGGTTCTGAGCGGTCACGCGAGCCGTGAATCTGATACTAAATTAGTGTGCGGTTCAGATGCTAAAAGTGAGTGAGTTATCTCGTATCAATTGTATTTCCCGGTCATGTCACCATGGAACGTGTTATCTGGTGGATATGTGCGTTATCTTTGACTGACCCAGCTGAAGCCGGGTGTAGAATGGCAGTATAAGACTCGAAAAGAAGAGGTAAAAGGTAATAGATTAGACAGGTACAAGATACAGCTGAAGTTATGATCATCACATGACACATATACATTAATACTTCAAACACTACTAATACTTGAATAGCATACTACCACACATAGCACATCCTTTCTCAATTATCTATTTGTTATTGAGTTATTGTTGGTTGTGAGCTGATAAAGAGAGGAAAAGTATAGAACAGAAAAAAGGCTCACATCAGCCCTCCCGTCCTCCTCGATATACAACTATCGAGGCATATTGTAATCAACATCTTGGAGCAGGGTTCTTATATAAATCCATCTTGAGTAGTCATAATGATTGGTGGATTATTAACATGAGAATTAATTAACCTCTAGTAGTAGAACTTGCAAATAGAAATTAAAAAGAACGAAGGTCCTTATATTTAGATAACTATTGAATTTATTGTGGCTTGATGATGTTTACAATACCGTCAATCCCAATAACCTGCGAGAGGGATAGTCAAAATTAATGAGATTGACGGTGTAAACAATTATTATACTTTTAATATAACAAATTTTCGTTTAGGTTCAACTGTTAGTGTCGGTTAGTGTCTATAGTAATATTAGCAGTTTTCAAAGTACTAATATAGTTAGACTCATATGTTTAACTAGGTTATGTGTTTAACTATGCAATTATAATGTAATAAAATGTTCTACGATTTGGTGTTCGTAAATATTGCAAAAGCCATTTTAATACAGAAATCAACTGAGATAATTTATTACGAAATTTTTGTATTCTTTAATCGTTAAATGGACTCACAAGGATTGAATTGGAAAATGTTTGAAATTTTCATTTTAAAGACGTTAATTCAAATTATCTTTTGTGTATGTTTTTTTGTCTGTGTGTGTATGTGTGTGTCATTTTAAAATTTTCTCAGAGATGGCTGAACCGATTTTCGCAAACTTAGTTTAAATGAAAGGTATAACGCTCCCATAAGCTGCTATTGAATTTTTAGTTGATCCGATTTCCGGTTCTGGAGTTCCCACATAAACTAGTACCATTATGATGTCCAAATTCCTACATAAACTGGTACCACCATGATGTCCAAATGATGTAAAACGTATTAAAATGGGTGCAACATTACTTTTATTTACGGGTCTGCACCACTAATGGCCAATCAAAGTAACTTTGACCACACTGGCCATCTTTGACGGCTTTTGATGCCCCCGGGGAACTCGCCAAGTTCCTAAGCTAATATCACACCAGTGAATTTTTGACCGATTTTTAAAAACTTGATTTCAAATGAAAAATACAGTAACCCCATTGACTGCTGATGAATTTCATTCGGTTATGAGTGTTTTTTTCGGAGTTATCGGTTGATTAGTTAGGTTACGCGGGAATTTTCCATATAAACCGTTACAATCGTAATACTTCAGAGGCTAAAAACTATTGAAATGATTACCAAATTACTTCGATTCGCAGGTCTAGATCACTGATTGCCATTCAAACAGTCTTTAAATATATTGTCCATTATCGACAATTAAAGTCACATCAGTTCTTCGGTGATGACTGGCCCGATTTTCTCAAACCAAGTCTCAAATGAAGGCAAATTATGCAGTTGTGTATTGCATCGACCCTCTCCCCCCCACTCGTTGCGTTTACACTTCCATCCTACATCACCTCCCCTCCCCCCCTTGGACCGCCCTCACACTGGCATTCCTTCATCCACCCCGTATACCGAAATAAGATGAAGGATTTTTGACATATCCTTGACTCTCACTACCACTAACCCCTACCCCGTCCCTTTCAATACTTATTTTTCTAGCGTTCCAAAATATTATCACATGAAGATAACATTGAACTCATACTGAATAAGCTATTAATAAAATATTGTACTTTCTTATTCACAGCGTGTCTGCGTCGATTTTCGTGGGATGCGTGCTAAGTGTAATAAGAATGTAATAGACACCTCCACAATTCTATTAAATATAACCAGCTAATGAATGATAGTTTGGATAAATGAGAAAGGCACAATCGCACCACTAGGTGGATTACAACCGATTTTTATTATTTATGTTATGAATATTTTGACTAGAGTTATGAAAAAAGACAAAGACTCTTTACATTTTACCGAGCACTAAGTAGTACTCCGCTTTATACCTAGGAGTGTAAATACGAGACTTGGATCATTACATAAGCGATGTAAATGCAAAACGTGTTCAGTTGTACTGACGTTGACCTTAACGTGTTACAAGGTGAAAGATACACAGACTGACATACTAGACGACTTCACACTACGATACCCTTCCTCGCCCATCCATCTTCGTGTCCTATAGACTGCATGTCGTCTACATGGACCAACTCAGCCATTACACAAATTACTCACCGTACCGGGACTGACATTTCAACGATTTTAGTTAGATATGTGGTACCATGAAATAAAATTCGGCCTAAAATTATTTTAAAGTTGCCTGAAGATTACTTTAGTTTTAAATCAATACCGCTAAAGTTATATGAATAAATTCGTTTTTCTAAGAAAAACACCCTTTTTTGTAAAATGAAAAGTATAATAGATAGAGCTTACTACAATTAGTCGTTCTACAAATTCATTCGATTTAGTATGTCTCTACCTAGAATGATCAAAACAAAATTTTTTGATGTTAGTCAGATTAGAACTAACCTAACAGTTATTTTACCAAAAAATGGGCTCACAAAATTCGAACATTTAGGGATGGGCGTAGCGTAGTTGGTAAATAGATTGCCTTGTACGCAGCGCACCTGGGTTCGAGTCCCGACCCCGCACATAGGGTTAGATATTTTTCATAAGAGGTTTTTCTAACCCGAAGAGGCGAATGACCTTAAGGTTAAAACCTCTATAATAGAAATAAAAAAATTGAACACTTCCCCAAACACATAATAAGGCTTAGTAAATACTTCAAATTCCTCCTAAATTTACATTCCAGATCACCGCAGTGCAGGTTTGTAAATTGGTAGATTAAAAAAATGCTACTTTCGAAATCTAAAGACTCGTGTCAGTTCAATTGGAACTGCTAATGGTGAATACTCGACTGAGGAAGGTGAAGTATTGAACTGTCTTTTGAACACACACTTTTCAGACTGTATCGATCTATCAATAGCGACAGCCCCTGAGCTCTTTTCAGGTAATTGGTCGTGGATCAAATCTACAAGCAAAATTGCAGCATTCAATCGTCACATGGATACTGCTGAGTATTATTCGTGTAATCTTTATAAATTTGAATTCGGAACTACATATTATTTAATATGTAATAACCCTGCAGTACTCAAATCGCATATCGGGATATCTTGCTCCTCATATATAGACGAACCAATCTACAGGAAATTAAACTCAAACATGTTATTGTTCCTAACCCTTTGGGATAAAGAGCTCTAGGATTTATCAGTAGGGTTCATTTTTCCTTTCGGTGTGAAGAATCAAAACTGTTTACAGTTTTGTGTTGCACTTGTATTGTGTATGTATGGTATTGTCTTTCCCTTCTCA
Source organism: Topomyia yanbarensis (assembly GCF_030247195.1). Classification (NCBI taxonomy): domain Eukaryota; kingdom Metazoa; phylum Arthropoda; class Insecta; order Diptera; family Culicidae; genus Topomyia; species Topomyia yanbarensis. The sequence goes on along the minus strand of NC_080671.1, from coordinate 259,563,589 downwards.
AATGAAATGACGAGACTACTTACTTGGTAGGAACAAATCTCCTAATTACATGGGGAACGTGCCAATCGAGCCAATTTATTCAACTTACTGATTCTAGTGAGATGAAAAATTCAAAATCTGGTGCTGCTGTCTAAACCGCGGAAACCGTCAAGAATTCTAACATCATTCAGAACCATATGCCGGGTGTATGTTCTCGGAAAGCTCTTGTGAAGTGTTATCCTCAAATGCACGGAGCACGAAAGCGGTTTGTCAAACAGGTAATTTGGAATCCGGAAAGTAAGATCGACAGAGAAGCGAGCTGGACAGAGCAGAAGAGACACTCAAATAGAGAAGGAGCTGTTACTGCACCGTAGTAATGATAGACGTCAAGACCGCGTTTTTCAGTGTCAGCTAGGAAGATATATCAGAATCGTTGCACAAAGAGTACCCGAATACCTGTGCAGCAGCCTGTTCAGAACCAAGTGCTGGTCTACGACACACATTCGGAACAGAAGTCAATGAGAGTAACGACAGGAGTGCCATAAGGCTCTATACTTGGCTTAAAACTTTGGAAAATGATGTATAATGGCATTCTAACGCTAAAGCTGTCGTTCTCACAATTACAAGAGAGACGATAGAAAAGGTGAAAATTCTGGCAACGACCCGCAACACAATCGAAAACTGAATGTATTTAGGTTACAGCTAGGTAACCACAAAACTGAAGTGGTTCTGGTAGCAATTGTAGCGTTTAGCCGGATCAAAGCACTGTTGAAGGCATATCAATCACATCGATACGTGTATTGAAACAGTTGGGAGTGATGATAGGTGATGGAGCAGTAAGAGGCGTCGTTGAACCGACCTCCGCACCTGAGGGATTCCATAAGAAACCGGCCGAATATAATATGACCATCGTCGATTCGAACGAAACTTTGCAGTTGTGTTCGGTCTATGAATCTCCATGATTTTCTCTGATAATTGCAATATTTTGATACACGAGCAATTTTTCAAAAGGACAGACGTTTTTACGAGCATTATTTTCCAAAAACTCTGAGTCGAGTAGTGGAAACCGAGGAGATTTGAAACAGAGGAGAGTTGAAACAGTGCACATTACTAGCGAAACGGTACCGTTAGGGATAAATCAATAATGCATTTGTTTAATTTATATCGTACCCACAAACCCTCCAATACACGTCAACTACGTTAAATGAGTGGTTGAGTATTTACGGTAAACACACTACAAAAATGAGCAAAAGTAAGTTTTCGTTATTTTCTTCAAATTGGTATAAATAGGATATTAAATGATGTTCAATCATGAAAATATCACTATTATGTAGTCTAAGAGTTAACATTTATGAATTGTATGGATTTCTTTCTATCCTTGCGATGTATAAATTGTAAATTGTGGATTAAGATTTCTTCTCGACTTAGGAGAGTTGAAACACCTTGTTTCAACTCTCCTCGATGATGAACTTCATCTTATGAATATATATTTATGGAATGTTTGTTTTAATAGCAGTATTTTATATACATTTGTAGTAAACAATTTAAAATATTTTCGTGTTCTCGGCGCTATGAAAAAAATCAAAAAATATGTCAAATGACGCGAAAAACTTTCACCTTCAATAATCTGTAAAGATATTTATATTTGACACACGCCGCGCTGTTTCAATATACGGCGCATTTCGATGATGCCCACGAAAACGCACTAGCTACAGCCCACCCGAACTCGACCAACGGGCAGGCTCAAACTTACGTTCAGCACATTGCGGTATCTATCATTTAGCACGCGGCAGATTCTGTTGTATAGCAAACTGTAACTTCTATTGTTTATAACGTCGTCAGTTATATTGTTAAAATTTAGTGTAACATCTGTTAATTAAAATTATTATCATGAATGAGGTTTTATAGCTGTAACGAGCACGATATATATACATACAACATATATACTTTAGTGCGCTTATTGAAAGTCTGAATGTTTCATATTCACAATAAAGTTACAAACGTATTTTCCAAAGTACTGTTCGGAATAGCTATTCCGCCTAGAGGTGACTAGGAATAAATTGCGACAATTGTGAGATTTTTTCCTGTATTCCGAATTTAATCTGCTAAATAATTTTGTTAGTCTACCTTGAGTACAGTTTGCAAGGTGGTTTGAGTTTCAATTTATGGTTCTCAGTTATATAGATAATAGTATGTGACGAAGAAATCCCTACTTACTCCGGGTACAGGTAATGTATGTGACAAGTTGATGGTACCCCTGGAAATAATCCATTGCACAAAAATAAAATTGCTGCGCGAATCCTTATAGAATGCGTTCAATGTGTTCGCTATAAAACTTTATATCAATTGAATCTTGCTTTTCAGGAACAGCATCCCAGCATTTTGTTTTCGAGGCTTACTCCATATATAAAAGCCAATTTTGATAAATTTTTTAGGTGAAAATCCAAGCGTTGTTGCGAGATACTCAAGGAAAAGATTGTCTTGTTATTGAGTGTGTTCCAGAATCCAAAATTTTTGATGATTATTTTTATACAGTGCAAACCACCGGTAGCTTTTCCTGTATGCGTTATTAGGTACCAGCTACACATTTGATAAAGAGTATTAAAAATATCTTTTGTTTGTGGTTACATGTAATATCTGTGCAAATACTGAATGCTCTTTTACGTTATATGTTATATTTAAAAATATTGAAATAGTTTAAAACTCATCATAAATATTTCAAAACGTTTGAAATTAAGAAAAAGCACTATCACTCTTGTAAATACCGCCTACAACTTCTGTAAAATAAAATCTAATGCAAAATTAATACATTTTATAATGAATTTCACATTACTTGAAGCATACAATTAGAGAAAGCTCCATGTGTCTATAATAAATCATGCCGACTGAATCCGTATAAGTTACCGAAAAAGAGTAAATATTTCCAGTTCTACTTCTAAAACGTTATGGAAAAATCTCGCAAGTCATCTTCAAACAGAATAAGCTCCAAAATTATGCCAGAAAATAATTGTTAGATATATTCCCAAAAGGTTACCTGTTAGGAGATAATGATCAGTAGGTCGATCAGGCCGAAATGTAGGATTGGGAGTTTGGTTGCAACAAAATTTGAATTATCTCGAAAAGTACTACATTTTTACATTTTTTGAAGATTGTTGTTATAGGGTGGGTGATCCTATAGTTTAGGTGTACCAATAGTTGCAGTAGTGGGTTATACGACTAACTAAGGTACCAACCATCAACAAATCTTTTTTATCGATTCATCGCACTAAATTATGCGATAATAAAACCATTATCCTTGAAATTTGCTCAAAAAACCATTGTAATAATTTATTTTTTTCGAATTTTGAGCTCCCTTGCACTTATAGATGTAATGTACCTATAGTTGCAAGTCCCTTTAAGAAATGAATGGGATTTGCAACAATAGGAACCGAAATTAGCGATTGCGCCACTATTTGTACATGTGTTCCTATAGTGCTACAAGCGGTTTCGAATACATCAATTGGTTATTAAACCATCTTTATATTTTTCCTATGAAGTAGGGATTGAAAGCTTTCGTTTAATGTATTAACATTGCCCATATGCCTATTCATCGATTTTTAGCAAAAGTTTTCCTGCGACTAATGGTACATCCACCCTAAGCATTTTGGCTTTGGAATTATATTTTATTACACGTTTTTGGACATCCGACAACAAAAATAACAAAATATAATATTAAGTTTTAATTATTTGACAAATGTCGCAGGGGGAGGGGAAGGGGGGAGTGATTGCTCAGGTTGTTATCATTTTGGTCATTTTAACAGTTAAAAGATCAAAATCGAAAGCAGAAAAATTGCTCTATGACATCAAACAGAAAACTATTTATGCTATCAGTGAAAGCTGATTGAAAACTTATTGAGATGGTGAAATATTTCATTGATAACAAAATAAGGAATCAATTTGATGTTTGTCAAAGAAATAGAAACAAACATATTTTTCTAAAAATGTAAGCACAAATGAGATCAAAATATGATGTCATATCAGAAAAAGTTTAAACTGATATCAAAATAAGATTTCAATTTGATGCTTTATATCAAAATATGTTGTCTATTTGCTGTAATTTTGATGTTGGACTTGAGCCCCAAGGCCAGACAGAGTCAATTTTAAATTCTTAAAGAATCTGCCAGACACTGCCAAGAGACGCTTGTTGAATTTATTTAATAAGTTTCTTGAGGGTAATATTGTCCCTCATGACTGGAGGCAAGGCCATTCCAAAACCAGGAAAACCAGCTTCCGACTGTTTTGCGTTGCTATCAACCGAAATTCAAATAGCTTATGCTAGCAAAAAGCAGATGGCATCAATTTTTTCTAGATATAAAGGGTGTTTTTGATTGAGTTTCTATCAAAATTCTTTCTGAGAAGCTGCACCAGCATGGTCTTTCACATACTCTAAACAACTTTTTGCTAAACTTGCAGTCTGAAAAACAAATGCATTTTTCGTATGGTGATTTATCGACATCACGAATTAGCTACATGGGTCTTCCCCAGGGCTCATGGGTAAGCCCTCTTCCCTATAACTTTTACGTGAATGACATTGACGAAAGTCTTGTCAATTCCTACACGCTAAGGCAGCTTGCAGATGACGGTTTGGTCTCTATTACAGGTCCCAAAGCCGTCGATCTGCAAGGACAATTGCAAGATACCTTGGACAATTTGTCTGCTTGGGCCCTCCAGCTTGGTATCGAGTGCTCCACGGAGAAAACTGAGCTAGTCGTATTTTCAAGGAAGCGTGAACCAGCGCAACTACAGCTTCAATTAATTTGTCAAACTATTGCTCAGGTTTCAATTTTCAAATATTTCGGGGTCTGGTTCGACTCTAAAGGAACCTGGGGATGTCACATTAGGTATCTGAAACGGAAGTGCCAACAAAGGATCAACTTTTCCGTACAATAACCGGAACATAGCGGGGGTCCCACCCAGGAGACCTGATCAGGCTGTACCAAACAACGATATTGTCGTTGATGGAGTACGGGAGTTTCTGTTTTCGCTCCGCTGCGAACATACATTTCATCAAACTAGAGCGAATGCAATATTGTTGTTTGCGTATTGCTTTGGGTTGCATGCACTCGACCCATACGATGAGTTTAGAAGTGCTGGTGGGCGTCCTTCCACTAAAAAAATCGATTTTGGGACTTCTCATATCGATTGTTCATCCGATGCGATATCTTGAACCCGTTAGTAATTACAAATTTCGAAAGGCTTGTCGAGCTCAATTCTCAAACCCGATTTATGTCCTTGTACTTCGATTACATGGCACAAAGTATCAATCCTTCTTCATATTATCCCAACCGTGTCAATCTCCCCATGCTTCTGATTCAACTGTATTCTTCTTTAGGTTTTCGTAGACAAAATAGAAAAATTTAAAAAATGGGTTTTTTCGCAATTTAAATTTTTAACATAAATTTTTGTTTTTTGAAAAATGACACAACATTTTTTTCAGTGTATATTTTTTTTGGATAGAAGTATTTATACCCTGTAACTCGTTCTCAGATAGTTTTGCTGTATAAAATACAGTGAACGAACAAAAAAAATTGAAATTTATACACGTAGAAACGTTTACGCCCTTTTGAAAAATTGCTCTTGTATAAAAATATTCCGATTGCCAGAGAATATCATGGAGATTCATACACCGAACACACCTGCAAAGTTTCGTTCGAATCTACGATGGTCATATTTTGCGGTCGGCCGGTTTCTCATGGAATCCCTCATTACTATACAAAGAACACACAAAATGACCAGTCTCCCTAATCTTACGAATGTTATATTATCCCCTCTTGTATATTTATAAGTTAGCTGTGAAGTTTTTTTAGTTTCTTTATATAAAACAAAATAATATTGAAAATAATTGAAGCTAACGTAAACGTGCCTTATCAAATAAACGAATAATAGAAAATGGAATAGTGAACTTACAACAGCCTTAAAAATATGGGTGCGACAAGCAGATACTATCAGGAACGTAGCACGGAAGATTTGCAAGACGGTCAACAGGACGTGGAAGTCTTCCATCACGGTCGACTTTTGAACAATATTCCGAGTCAAAAGTCCGTTTCAGGCAAAACCTTGCCCAAAATTATTGAAGGAGCTTGTGTAACTCTGAACCTTATTGCATACAACTCTTCAAATATAGCGAGAAGTCGAATAGAACCTATCAATAGAACAAATTAATTGGAACAGTAGATTCAGCAGCACTAGCCCTGCCATTGTGTTGTGCACTAGAAATCAACATACCAAGATATGATGAAATTTATACGACATGCAAACAAGCATGGTTGTAAACATGCACAGTTTGAATCGAAAATTTAATTGAAAATCAAATTCGAATCAACGCACATAATTAGAGCGTCAAAAGGCATATAATTTTACCTCTTTATTCATATGATATTACACGTCATGTATTTTTTAACCACATCCGAATATAAAAGCAGAATTGCGTTAATTTTTCAAATAATGAAAGAGTAATTTTCAATTGACGTGAAAAATCATAGAAAAAAACTGTTAACCCATTATATCCTAGCGTATGAAAATTTCATACGCAGAACTATCCATCGTTTAACGTGTATTTACTACAGAATTTTGGCATTTAACTACTTTATTATTGCCCTAATTGGATCATTGCACCTCATATTTCATTGTGAAACAAGACAACTGCCATTTTTATAATTTTGTTTACATTTTTGAAACGTGTATAGTTGGGCAAATGGCGGCTGAAAAGTAAGCAATACATTTAATTGAATTTTACTGTTGGAATTCTCCTAATGCCAATAATTCCAATATGTGACAAAATGTTCCTACAGATGTAAAAGAAGTGTTGTCTATCAGAAAATCCGAAGAAATATGTCATACAACTTAAAATTTGTTGTTTTTGTTTAAGCGCACGAAATTTTTTGCGCGAGAAATTTTCATTCTCAAAGCCATTTTAAGCGGTGATTTTATTTTTCCCATAATCTTTGATACATTTTTTGGTGCAATTGAAGATATCACTGCATTTGGCTCACTTTTTGAAACACCTGGGTTATAATGGGTTAAATAAAACACGTGTATTTGTGGAATGATTTGTTTTTACATCTATTTTCATGCTCCTAATATGTGCATGATAATCAATGTAACATTACAAAATATTTTTTTCTGTGAACTGCGAAGTTTGTCGAAAGTGACTTTGATTTGAACGAATTGTTTACGGCTTCTGGAACCGCCGCTCCAATTTATTATAACTAATAGAACTTTTCAGAAGAATATAATCTAAATCATATTTCATTTACCTACTCTTAAACAATAAGCAAAAACTTGGAATGAGCACAAATATTTGTTCAACTGGTTTTCCTTATATACGTGCTTCTAAACAGCAGAAATATCAGAAACGCGCGCAATATGTATACTCATAGTTATCAACCTAACCGGCATTGAAAGAGAAACAAACGATTTAGTAACTATAGTGTACACTATATTGTACTTCAACACTATTCTGAAATATAGTAACAAGCAAGTCCAAAATAATTATTATTTTGTGTACTTGTCAAGTTGCATCGTTTTGTTTGGATTGTATGCATGCATTTTTTTTCTTTCAATATTATGCTATCGAATAGGGTGACCATACGTCCTGGTTTCCCAGGACATGTCCTGGTTTTTCACTGACTGTCCTGGTGTCCTGGGAAGTCGAGGCAAAAGCTTGACTTGTCCTGGTTTTTCTCCTGTAAGCCTAATAACAGGTGTTCAATAAAAATAAGAGTCATGTAGTTGAAAAACAAAAACAAAAATCTTTAACGAATTCAGATTTTTTTTATTAAAAACATAATGTTTATTCTTCAAAAAACGTGAATGAATATTGGAGAAGGGGCCCTGGTCAGCAGTACGACGTAACTTAGTCGCGATGCAATCACAAGAGCACTGGACGGACCTGACATCCTTCTTCATGGATACAATTCCGGATCCTGGTGGTCAACTGCTTCGTATCCTTGACTCGCCAATTATTTTTATACACTAAAGCACTGAGAGAGCTGAAAAAAACCCCAATGGGACGGCACTGGGGCAAGTTAGTCGGGTTTCTCTCTTTCGGCACGTAAGATATCTTTTTCTGCTCAGCGTCTTCTTGGCGTAATGGGAAGACGTCTTGTCCGGCCAGAAGACGTACTTCCCAACTGTATGATGCTCATTTAAGAACAGCAGAAGAATTTTCTCAAGACACCCCTTCTGGTACACCTGTTGATTAATGGCCAGACCGCTCGGCTTGAACCACGGTTTTGAAATCCTTCTGTCCGATATTGCCATACATTACATACAGCATTACATTTCTTTTAAATTTATGCTTAAACTTGTATTTTACTTAAGGGTATATGACTTGTCACTGAAATAGTAGCTGTCGTTTCCTGGAATGTGGGTGTTCGAGAGCAGCACGAACGACGTCTCGCGGTAGTTGTTCGTCATCCACCGGCACTGCGATTTCACGATCGCTATCTGCTCGCCCGTGTCATTGGTGACAGAGTCTTCTTCCGATAGATGATGTCCTCCATCTTGAGAGCTCGGTGAATCAAGGCCGGCATCACGCAAACTCGTTTCGTCCTTGTTGTCGAACAGCTTCTTCAACGCTTCCTTCTTCTTCGTCATTATCTTCGCCGGCTGCCGCTACCGGCCTTCCGCTCCACGCTCAAGGATGCCAGGATCTGGTAAACTGTACTCACGGGCACGTTTTCGTCTCGAAAGTGGTGTACCGTAAACTTTTTTCCAAGATGGCCAAGTGTTTCGTAAAACCGCACAACACACTCGCGGAGTACTTGCTGTTTCGACGCCATCTTCGATTGAACTGACAGCACCCGAGCGAAAAGAAACATGTCTCCCATTTATAGGGAGTGCAGAGAGCAATTCTCTTGAAGAGAAAAGAATGTACGCTCTTTTCTTTAATTACAGAAAGGTATTGAAATCATTCTCATTTTTTATTGAGCACCCGTTATATTTCAAATTATTGAGTTTTCGCTTTATTCACTCTGCTCCAGAGTACGACAAACAAAACTTAATACACTCGAATCTCTCAATTGTACCATCCGATGCCTTTTTTAATCTCTCCATAATATCTCGTTATTTCTTTTTCCAACTTACTTTTTTACATGGAAATCGAAAAGAGAAAGAGGCTTTCGTATGTACGTACTATATGAATGAGCTGTAGTCTGTTTGCAACATTTGGCCATCGAACCGATTCCAGTTGTGGACCAAATTGTGGCCGCTGTCAATGTCGATGAAATAATGATTCCGGGATCCGAACAATTTTATTTAGTACCTAGCTCTAAGAAGACACATCGAAGTTTTGGCGATTCTGCTTCTTTTAGAGCTCTCTTGCAAGTGGCAGTTTTTCGTTTTACTGGAAATCCATTTCATAAAAAGGAAAATGGCAAAACAACAATAACTGTCGTGGAATAACCTTATTGTGCGCTGCTTGTTAAGAAGACAGTGAATCAAACGAACGTTTCTATATACAGTCTGATGTCTATATGTACCGCGCCAGCAAAGCAATCGAAAAATAACAGTTGTCCCAAGCCAGTATGGAAAATAATGCACCGTTACTTTCATTGATGCGATATCGATCGTTTATTTAAAAATGATTAAAACTCAGCAGTAAAATTTGAACAATCTTCGATGCAATACAGTGATCGTTTGTCCAATCCGCCCTTGTGTTCGGGAAGTGGAACAATTAATAAAGGCGCATACTCGTAATGCGGTACTGATAGCATTTAAAACTTTGGCCATGGCGAAAAGTTTGGCTATGGGAAACAAGATGCAACACGTCGTTGCACATGACAATGTTAGAATTAAGATACCCGTTTAGATTGACGATGATAAGACCGGTGTGCGTCTGCACGATCTATCCCCGCGTACAACTAATAAATTCACTATTGATGTCGAAGTACGTAACGGTGAAAGTTTGAAACCTTTTTTCCATGTATATCCAATGGTGTTCGTATCATGAGAATGCGAGTTACGTAACCTATTAGTTCATACCTGAACATTCAATACGAAATAAAAAGTGCAAGCCCATCTCAAATCACGCTGTGCACATATGAAGGACAGATCCCTACGTGCCAAGCCATGTGCGAAAGCCTCTAATGAAACAACATCATCTGCGAGCAAACCCAACAACATTAACTAAATCACCAACAACCGGAGTTGCAACTCAGCCACCAACGAATGCTGGAACAACAGAATCTACACACAGCGTGTCCGATCATTGTGATGCTTCTTACCAATCAACAGCCAGCACCACCGACAATAAAGTAAATGACAAAAAATGCGGATACACGATCGTGACCCGTTGGTCCCACAAACGATTGAATCGTTTGGTAATCGTGAAAACCCATACAACATCAAGAGGACAGCATGGACGAAAACGATAAACCGAGTGAAAGCAGACTAAGTGATTTACATGGCTTCGCGCATGGGCATGGCTACTTGGGACCATTGATGTTTCTGCTTTGCTTCAATGACGTGTATTAAGTGCTGAAAACTCCTCTCCTGTTCCTGCACAGACGATCTCATAATAATTCGTCTCATTTGCTCAATTCAGAATTTTCCGATTTCTCCAACAACAGCATAAAACTTTCGCTGGTGGAGGGGTAGCAAGAACTTCGCGTGTGTGTGTGTAAATCCTAAAAAGCACGCTGATCGAATTCCCACGAAAAACTGTCTGGTAGAGCTGTTCCTCTCAGACCCACAGAACTTTTTTAATGCCGAAGCTCTGCCTGCCCGACCCAAGATCTTTGTAACTGCCGAAAACCTGTGGAGAAGGCACAGTCGATTGATAGGTAACGGCGGGAGGGAGTCCTCTTTCGACAGTCCTGGTTTTTTACTCGCCCCATATGGTCACCCTACTATCGAACCACCCGCGCATCTCGAACACCAACTCACTGCAAAACAAAGCGATGCGGGAGGTGAAAAGAATCAATGTAAACGAGAAAAACTATCCAAAACTATGAGGCGGGAAATGAAAATTTATGTTATTTTCGCAATAATTGTTGTATATATAATTATTATATTACCCATGAAATTCCGCATCGAACAGTGTTTTTCAATTTTCGATTCATGCTGTCAGAGCGGAGTTATAGCCATTTTCTTGCTTCAAAGACATTCTCGGCTTCAGAAAGGAAAATTTCAAAATTCCAAGCATACTTAGTTGTAGAAAAATTAATTACGAAGAGATAAGTATTCTTGGATTTTCGAAAAACGCTTTTATTTTTGAGTTAATCTCCGAGAACGAAAAAATCATTTTACCTGACTTTCATTTTTGGGGATTTTTTTATTGCATCGAACTACAACAATTTTTAGGTAGTTTTCAAAGGGTTATTTTATAGACTTTTTCCAAAATTTGGCGAACCTATTCCAATTCGTATTAATTGGTATAATTAAGGGTTTATATGTTGCAGATAGAGAAAATACTGAAATTTTCAGATTTTTTACATTTCTTATAAAAGAAATGTATAGAATTCGCTCAAACTTTCAAGATTTGTTCCGAGGCCCGGAGGGCCGAGTCTTTTATACCAATCGACTCAGCTCGACGATTTGGGACAATGTCTGTGTGTGTATGTAGCGGACAAACTCTCATTCGTGTTTCTCAGCAATGGCTGAACCGATCTTATCAAAACCAATTTTAAATGAAAGATATATCAGACAGTAAGAACGCTATTAATTTGTTTTGGATTCTGATGTTTAGTTTCGCAGTTTTTTTTAATTATCTGCCAAAATTGACAACATAGAGTAACACTTTATATATTTTTAGGCAGCTTATACGAATACCTTACGAACAAGCTATAGATTGTTGAAATCGGACTGTTATCGATAGAGATATTTAACATTAAATACGGAGGACGGAATCTTGCCGTTTCCCAATATCTAGAAATAATCAGCGCTGTTGTTGTAGAATATTTTCTGGTTAGTCACCAATTTAAAGTTGGGCGCAACGACTTGGATAGGGCGCAACAACCTGGATGGGGCGCAACGACATTGATGGGGTACGAAAACTATAACGCCACTATACGTAATGTGGACCGGAAAATTAGCGGCGTGAATGCAAACATAACGAAAAGTACTAAATTGGTGCTTTTTGCTATGAAGGGTGCATTACACATAAAAATTAATATCCGATTTCTTCGAAAAAAATTTCTCATACCCTTTAACAAAAAAGTGTGTCAATTGTTATTTGTTAAGCTTATGATTCAATAAATTGTACATATACCATAATAACCATAATGATAAATCGTAACCTTTACAATGCATGGAAAGAAATTAAAGTTGGATTTTTATTGAACTTAAGAGTTCGGAAATTAGTATAAACAAATTGAATATTTGTATATCTCGAACCATTTTTTACTTTCTAAATATTTAGAATCATGTTGGAAAGCTGGTGTAAAAGATTCATATGGAAGTTTGTATACTTCATGAGATATTTCAATAATACCAATAAAGCAAGGCTACTTTATAGTAGACGCCCTGCGATAGAAACTTATAAAATGGTTTGTAAATCTGATGTGAATTTTGTGTGTTTTAACGTGTTGATGGCAATGCCCTGATTTTAAACATACGCCCTAAATGAACCCCCTGGAACTGTTACTGTTGAGGTATTGGGGCGGTAGTCTAGTACATAATATGCTAACCTATGCTAACATAGGCTTTGTTCAACAAGCTGAGCCACCCTAGGGACTGAAATATACCTCTATGAAGGGGTTATATACAAAGTTGTGACGAAAAAGTGAGCTAAGTTCGTGATTTTTTTAAAGCGCTTAATGGAAATTTTATTCAAAAAAGCGAAAGTAGTAGAGGTAGTAATCTCGAAGTTCGAAAAAACAAGCTGAATTAAAAAAAAAATTTGAAGATTTGCGGAGTTCTGGCCCATCCCCGAAGCGTATTTTTTGGCAGAGGTTTGCAATGAACGGTCTCCAAGCGAACCGCTCAACTGAAATCAAAAAAGTAAACTGATTATTTAAGGAAAATGTATTGTGGTAAACTTGAACGGAGCGGTTTCCCAATAAAAAAGAATTTCCTTCAAAAAAAATTATGTTGATCAAGAAATGGAGTTTTAAACAAAAAATCATTGCAAAGAATTGATAATTTTTGGATGAAAAAGCAACCGTTCAAGTACAAGTGTAAATACAAACAATTCAAAAAATATGAAAATCGGATGAGTAGCTTTTGCGATATCACGTTCACCGCAACAGTACTTTTCAAAAAACTTAGTTCCGAGATAATTGCGTTTAATTTTTTGTGTTTACTTCATTCGCGAATGAACCAGCGCGCTGCGAACCGGCTATAGTTTGAAATCTAGTTGTACGACCTGGATAAAATTTCACACAGATATTTTCAAAAGTGTGTACTCTCAGAATATTCAATAAGTTTTATTCGATTTTTTGAGTTCCAACTTTGTATATAACCCCTTAATGATGAAGGTGAAAACTTCTTGATTTTTAGTGCATGAGCTAAATAATTTCATTTTGTTATTTTAAAAATCGAACGTTGCTTTTATTTTAAATTCTAAAAGAATCAGATGGAGAGGGGGGTTTAATTCCTTGGTATCAGAGACAGAAGTTCAACGGGAGATCAACGGCATCGATTACAGACTCGGGCGGTCTTCGTCAGATGACGTGTGATGCTTGTGCTGCAAATTCCGTGTTTGTTAACATTTTCTACAGAGATGTTTCGTGTTACTTGCATCAAACCATCAAGGATGTACGATATTTGTGGAAAAGGACACTTCTGAGAATGATAAGAAAAATAAAAGGGGCAAGTAAATCTATGAATTGATGGTTTTTAGGAAAGTACATAGGAGGGACATATAGAGGAGATCGCGGTTTGCCAGTACATCGCGCATCGGGACATTGGATGACCTTACTCGGGCCTGAAGGTAATTTAATAGTTGAGATCTGGTGGAACAATGCTCGGCGCATGTTTGTGCGATTGGCTCAGTTTTCTCCTTGGAGAATTCGATACCCAGCTGGAGGGCCCAAGTAGGCAAATTGTCCAAGACATCGTGCAATGGTCCTTGCAAATCGACAGCTTTGGGATCTGTAGTAGAGGCCACACCGTCATCTGAAAGCTGCCCTAGCGTGACGGAATTGACAAGACATTTGCCAATGTCATTCACTTAAAAATTGTAGAGAAGGGGGCTTAGATATGCGCCCTGGGGAAGGCCAACGTAGCTAATTCGTGATGTCGACAAATAACTTTGCGAAAAATACATATGTTTTTCAGACAACAAGCTCCCTGAGTCAGAGAGCATATGGCATTTGAATTCCTGTTGAGAGCAACGCAAGGCAATCGTTCGTCTCTTTGCCTTTGCGAAAGCCAAATTGTGTATCTGACAGTAAGTTATTTGCTTCGACCCAATTGTTGAGAAAGAATAGGACCATTTTCTAGAACATCTTCCGAATAGAAGAGAGCATTTCAATCCGTTCATACGAGTTGTGATCGGAGGCTGTTTTTCTTGTTTTTGCCTTTCTCATATAAAGAAAGGCTATGCAATCACTGTAAAAACTTTTTAACCGAGGCCTGGAGGGCCGAGTGTCATACACCATTCGATTCAGTTCGTCGAGATCGGCAAATGTCTGTGTGTGTATGTGTGTATGTATGTGTGTGTATGTGTGTGTGTCATTTAAACTCACACAATTTTCTCAGAGATGGCTGAACCGATTTTCGCAAACTTAGTTTCATCTGAAAGGTATAACGCTCCCATAAGCTGCTATTGAATTTTTAGTTGATCCGACTTCCGGTTCCGGAGTTACGGGTTGAAGAGTGCGGTCACACAGCAAATTCCCATATAAACTGGTGCCACCATGATGTTAAAATGATGTAAAAGATATTAAAATTGATGTAACATTACTCTAGTTTGCGGGTCAAGATCACTAATGATCAATTAAAGCAGCTTTGACCACATTGACGTCCCCGGGGAACCCGCCAAGTTCCTAAGCTAATATCACACCCATTCCCCAACGAATTCTCTACCGATTTTTACAAACTTGATTTCCAATGAAAGATACAGTAAAACCATGGACTGCTGCTAAATTTCATTCGGTTCTGACTCTTGCTTCCGGAGTTACAGGGGTGTTAGTAAGGATACACTGGAATTTCCCATATAAATTGGTACAATCGTAATACCTCAGAGGCTAAAAACTATTGAAATGGTCACCAAATTACTTCTAATCGCAGATCTAGATCACTGATTGCCAATCAAACATTCTTTGAATATATAGTCCACTATTGGCGATTCCGGAAGTCCGGAATTCCGGGCATATTCCAATTCTTCGGTGATGACTGAACCGATTTTCTCAAACCAAGTCTCAAATGGAAGGCAAAATATGCAGTTGAGTATTTCATCGCCGCCTCTCCCCCCGCCTTGCCCTTACACCTCCCTCCTTCATCACTCCACTCCCCTTGGACCACCCTCACGCCCGCATTTCCTTCATCCACCCCGTATACCGAAATAAGATGAAGGATTTCTGACGCATCCTCCACTCCCACTCTACTAACCCCCCATTCCCTCCACTTTCCACCAACATTTCAAAATATAATCACATGAAGATAACATTGAACTCATGCTGATTAAGCTAATTAAATATTATTCTTTTGCCTTTCACATATAGAAAGGTTATGCAATTGGTGCAAAAACCGACTTTCTGACCGAGCCCCGGTGGGCCGAGTCTCATATAACATTCGACTCAGTTTGCCGAGAGCGCAAAATATCTGTGTGTATGTATGTATGTATGTATGTATGTGTGTATGTGCGGATTTGTTAACAAAATGTTCACATCGGTTTCTCGGAGATGGCTGAACCGATTTTTACAAACTTAGATTCAAATGAAAGGTATAATATTCCCATAGGTAGCTATTGAATTTCATTTCCAACCGACGTCTTGTTCCGGATTACGAGTTGAAGAGTATGGTTACAAAACAAAATTTGTCGATTTTTCCACATCGGTTTCTCGGAGTTTTCTGAACCGATTTTGACAAACTTGATTTTAAATGAAAGGTCCATCAGCTGCTGTTAAATTTTGTGTGGATCCGAGTTCTGGTTCCTGAATTACAGGATGATACGTACGATCACGCAGCAAATCCCGATTCTAACGAATTCTGCGATGAATGTAAAAAGGTGATTTTTTCCCAAAATGTAAACACAACTGTTGAATTTGTAGATCTAGGTTACCAACAGTCATTCAAAGTCTCTTTGACCACACTGGCCACCATCGACGGATCCGGAAGCATCCAAATTCAGAATAACGGTTACATTGGTTTCTCGAAAATGGCTAGACCGATTTGATCAACTTAGTCTCAAATAAAAGGTGTTGCGTCCCCGGAAACTGATAATAAATTCCATCTCCATCCGACTTCCGGCTCCGGAGTTACGGGTTGTGGAGTGCGATCACATAGAAAACTCCGATTCAAACCGAAACCGCGATGAATGCAAAAAGGTGCTCTTATATATACTTACCAAGTGTAATAAGAATGAAAGACATTTCCATAATGTTATATTGTACGAACCAGCTATTAAATCATAGTTTGGAGAAATGAGAAAGGCACAATTGCACCTCTAGGTGGATTAAAACAGGTTTGTTTTTTTTTTTTGGATGGTGTGGACCTTCACTTGCCTCCAGCCACGAGGGACAAGGTTACTCTTAAAAAACATATTAAATTAATTCAACAAACGTCTCTTGGCAGAATCTTTAACAAGTAAAATTTGATTCTGTCTGGTCCTGGGGCTTTATTGTTACATTATCGTCCGCGGGGGGAAGCGGCGTGGTAGATCTTCTGTGCCGGGGCGGAATCTGTACACACTTTCTTGGCGAAATCGAATATCCAACGGTTTGAATATTCTACTCTCTCGTTAGTACTGTTTCAGGTTCGGTTTCTCTCATTAATCCGTCAACGAACCAGCGACAGTAAGCGTTTGTTGGCTTTCATAAAAATTTTCATTGGCTCAGGTAACCCGCCATTCCGGTTGATTTTGTAGGCCGGTGGCCTCCTTCGCGTACACGTTTCAACACTTTTTGTCCCACCACGGGTTGGGAGACCTTCTATGAGAGTTCGCGTTTGGTACACGTTTTCTGAGCTTGAATAGCGGTGTCAAGAATAAAGCCACCCAAGAAACCGTACTCTTCCTCCGGAGGAAGGTCTTGCATGGACTCGAGTTTACCGGATGCCGAGGATGCATAGCTCTTCCAATCACTATTTCGTTTGAGGTCATACGAAATATTGATTGTACTCGTTGGCCTTAAGCCGTTAGCAATAGTGATTAAGATTGGCAGAGGATCGCTGCCGTGTTGATCAGGAATTACCTTCCACATGCAATCTAACCGAGTCGAGCAGAGGGACAAATCTAATGAGCTTGGGCGCGCTGGGGGAGCAGGGATCCGTGTCATTTTACCGGTGTTCAAAATGGTCATCTTGAAGTTATCACAAAGTTTTTGGAGTGAGGTAGATTTCGATTATCATTATCATGAAAGCAATGCCATGCTATGCCGTGGGAGTTAAAATCAACTAAAACTAACTTCGGTGCGGGAAAGACTTCTACAATATCGCAAGATCTTCAATGCCTGGTGTCGAGGAAAGGTTAATTCTATTGAAAAAATAGCACTTTTTAATCCCCAAAAGTACTCTTCCGTAAGTGTGTTCTCGATCCAAGCAAATAAAATTAAAATCTATTTCTGAAGTAAGTCATGTTTCGCATAATAAATTTTAAAAGGATCGAGTTTCAGTATAATGTTTTTGCAATGCTACTGTTAAACAGTGATTAAATCCGTGACCTCGTTCGAATTAGCTATCGAAGGATGCAATCGCTGAAAGGAGGGGCTATTTTGCAGTCAACTGCATTAAGAATGTTTTTTTTTGCAGTGAGAAAGCATACCGGGATGCTTTTAAGAGGGTGTTCTGTAACAATACGGTCCACAGTGCCGGGAACTTCTTTTCTGAGCCCAGGTTTCGGAAACCAGGAGCTGTTTGCTTCGGTTTTGCACCTTCTGAACATTACAACGAATCTTAGGAGAGGAAAAGTTCCTCCTTTTTCTATTGCTTCTAGGCGCAGCAGAAGATGTTCCCTCCTGGTGTTCATCAGAGTCACCATCGTCAGTAGACAAGTCAGTATAGATTTTTGTAGAGACTTGTGGCTTAGCTATTTAAAGCAGCATTTCTGCGAAAGATCCCTTAGAGCGTCCCTGAAGGGAACTCTTCACGTTTCTATCCTCATGTCGGGAGATTATGTTGATTTCCACACTATAAAGATACTTTTCGACACCCCTCCCCCAGGAGTCATCCACATGATTCTCATCGCATTTCCCACAACGAACCTTATTGCTACAATGGGAGGCTGTGTGTCCTGATCGTTTACAATTTTTGCATTTCATTACCCGTGGCACAAAAAGGCGAACAGGTAGACGATCATTGTCAAAGAGGAGGTAGTTAGGTAGAGCAAAACCGGCGAAGGTCACCCAATAAGAGTCTAAGTTGACGTATGACGTATTCCCGTCAGCTGCCACTGATGTTGAATGCAAACATCCTGTATCTTCTCTGACTGAAGCATGGGGTCTTTAACCCTTGATAAGGCCGAGAGTTTGGGGCTAATAA
Organism: Topomyia yanbarensis; assembly: GCF_030247195.1. Lineage (NCBI taxonomy): Eukaryota > Metazoa > Arthropoda > Insecta > Diptera > Culicidae > Topomyia > Topomyia yanbarensis. The sequence goes on along the minus strand of NC_080671.1, from coordinate 259,544,989 downwards.
TGAATGTTATATTAATGGAAACACGGTTCTTTTACTTAGTTTAGAATCTACATTTATTTGGTAATAAAAACTGTTTTGAAAAAGGTGGCAATATAGTTGCCACCGCCCGGAAAACACATTTTATGAAACTCTATTTCTTAAGGATAGTATAGAAATAAATCCAAACGAAAGCTTAAGCTAGCTACAGTTATGCCCGTTTTTATGTAACCATTTTTGTTATTGCTAGATTCATTGTTTTTACCTCCACCTCTCTGCAGGCTAGTGCTCAGGACATTTTAAGGGGGTTGGTTTTATTCGTTTCTTACAAAGGAAGGGTATAGCAACCCTCAAACTTTGAAGATCTTTTCTCCGGTCTGGAGGGCCTGTTCTTTTGTATCAATCGACTTAGCTCAACAAATTGCGACAATATCTGTTATCGAGAAGGAATCTTGAACAGACAGCGCTGCCTGTGGCTCGTGGCAGTGCGGATTACTGCAGTTATTTGTTGTAAGCTTACCGACTAAACCTAAACCTCTTGTTCCTACCAGCCTTCAACTTACGCAGTCACCGTTAGGTGTTACCTCAGTAGGGATTGTGTGTTTACTCTTTTTATTTTGTGTTAATTGTTCGAAGATTTCCCATTGCTGTTGTTTTTTGCTTGCTGTCCAACTTTCGCGGTATATCTAACTTGCTGATGTCTACTGCAAATATCGTCACCTGCCGAGACGCGAAACGATCCAGAGGTGCTGACCTTAATGACCGACATGTCTTTACAACTAACTTTCTTGGCGTTAGTCGTTTCGAATTATCCTATTTAGCTGGTGCTGAGCGGGGTACTCTCATAGAAATAGGAATTTTTGCCGTTACCGATTCCCGGTTTCGTAACCCATTTAGCTCTCAGGCACTAGGACAGACCACAGGCGGTGGTATTTTTCTGGATGATCTTATCCCGATTTCTCTGACTTCGTGTTGTTTGTTTGTTTGTTGTTTTTCATCCATAGCTGAGAATTTTATTCAAAATCGAGTTAATAGTATTGTCCATGCAAGAAAAGAAAAGGTGACAATATAGTTGCCACTGTCTTATAAAGGGGTAAAACAGCTAACACGGGGACGACCGCGTCACATTCAACCCGATTCCTCCACCAGAAGCTTATCAGGGCTAATTATTGATGTATCTGTCATCGCCGAATATTGCTTCATCAGAACTCGAAAAATCTTCAATAGATTCAAACATTTCTTGTCTTCGGTCCGGAAAAGTTTACAAATGGCCTGGTTGCGGAGGGTGGGTTCATTTTCAGTCGGGGAGGTGATTTTATTGCGACATCCATCTCGCCTTGAGGCAAACCATTATCTACGAAAGCCGTTTTTGCACGGGTTGTATTATAGCCATGAATGAGGAATATACAGTCGTGATTCACTAGTTGGGCCACAGCCTATGTCCAACTAACGAATTTGATTCGCTAGTTGGACCAACTGACAAATGTCAAATACTCTCCAAAGAAGACGTTAGTAGTGTAAAAGATTAATAAATAGATTTGGGGTTTTCGATTGATTGACACCGGTGTAGTGGAGTGCACTGGTTTTGCACTTTCTAGCAGAAGTGTCAATGGAACATACCCAGTTTTCTGCACTTCTGCTAGAAAGTGCAAAAACGGTGCAGTTTCAGTGCACTCCACTACACCGGTGTCAATCAATCGAAAATCCTAATTGTCAAAGCAAATTTGACATGAGATTTTGGCGTTCAGATGTTTTTTAGTTGGACAAAGGTCCAACGGCACGGCACGAAATATTATCTGTCATTCTGCCTGAGACGCGCTATTCATTCAACTTTCAAACAAAATATCTTATGAAGATATGATGTTCGGAAGGACTATTTGAAAACATCCATGCCATGAAAAAATCATATAGGATGAAATACTCTTGCTTATAACACAAAACTTTTGCACTCTCTTCCTTTTACTACGTGATGAAGCGACAATATGCACATATTTGTATCACATATACTTATCTATACATCACACTTACTTTCACTTTGAACACACGTACATATTACATTTTCAATGACAAAGTGTAGCAAAAATTATTTTTTATTAAATTAATTTTTTGAGGACCTCACAAAAATAAGTCTTGCCAAGAACCTTCCAAACAAGTATTCTACACAAAAAAATATAATTTTATTGGTTTTGTGACAACTCAGAAAAAAGATATCTAAAGCTTTTGGTGTCGGTTTTAATCATACTTCTCCTACAGGTTAAACCATTTAAAATTTTATTAGCCAGAAAATTACTATGTTGAGATGTTGTTCCTCTGTCATAATAATAATTTTATAATGAGAGGTTGGTTAACTTGATTGCAATATCAGCCAGAGTATTCAGATAAATTCAATTTTCTTGAACGATATAGGCACTGTAGGTATACAGAATAACTATTGAACCAGAAGTCGTAGCCTATTACTTTTCTTGGAAAAGTTGTACACTGTACTAGTATCTGCCGGAGTTAGCATTGTACATTTTTAGAACACATAGGAAACTGTCTACACGAATTTAAATATTGTTGATTGTTTATCCATGTTAAATCATTTACAAACTTTAAACCAGCGCTGCTTTTTGGTGATTGACGCATAGTGTTTTGTGCTTATCATAATCGTTAAATTTTTGAGTGTTTTCCGTACAGTTTATCCGCGATATATATTTTAAAACGTTCATCAGTTGGTTTGTCACCTGGTTGAGTCAGGGGACGGTGCGCTGATGTGTTTTAATCGCTATTTTGTGCATTAAATTATTGGCCTTTTGGTTCAACCATTATTGGCTTCGAAGACTCAGTAGTGTGTACCAGTGCATTGTACCGATCAGCTGTGTAAATTTATCTTGTCTTCACTTGTGTAATAGGTTACAGCGGCACAGCCGGTGTTTTGTGGTGGCGCTCGATCGGCCGGTGCAAATTTTTTTTTTCTTTCGGCTCGAGTATCTGTGTGTGGTTCCCGTCATCTGGTTGAAGAGATCTTGCTGCATGCAACTATCTAACCATAGTTCGTGTGTATATTGAGAGGTTTCTGGATCGGCTTGGAGGAGCTTAACAAGTATTCTGTACGTCAGGAGTGGTTTTGACGTTGGCTAGGACAATTTTCGCTGCGTACCGCTGTTACCAAACGGTTTGTATGTATGTTGGAATAGTCTTCGGTCGACTCAAACTTTTTTGACGTAGCTGTGATAAGTTGCTGCACCCGGTGGTCAGCTGCCGGTGCAATTGGTTGTGTGGTGTGACCCCATAAGTGAAACTCTTTACGCCCATCCATTTAATAAATGCATTTCTGATTGGTACAAGGTAGGTATACGTGTTCCGTGATTGCTTGATTCAATAAAATAACTGATTCGCATCCTGCCTATGACTCATTCAGAAATAGATACTGTTGAGGTTTTAAAATTATTTACGTTTCTTTTTACCCTTTTAATTGTTGTTTTGCTTATTTTTTAATTATTTGACGTTTTTGCGTGTGCTTTTTATTGCCTGCCTACGATGGATAACGACGATGTTATTTGTGTTGAATGCGGGAAAAAGGAAGCTGATTCTAGCAAACTTGTTATGTGTTTATATTGTTTTAAAAGTGCGCATTATAAATGCCGTAATATTGTTGACAATGCCGTTCGTCGTGTAAAGGAAAATATGTACTTTTGCACACCTAGCTGCTCTGACATATATAAACAAATAGTTGACATGCAAAATAATAAAAGTGACATTGTTTCCGCACTAGGTTCTGGATTGAAGAAAGCTGTTTCAAATGCAGTGGCTTCTGAGATGAAAAATTTACGGGAGGAGTTTAAGTTGATAACTTCGGCTATTGAAACCTCGCAGGATTTTCTTTCTTCAAAGTTTGATGCAATTGTAGCAGACTTTGGAAATCTGAGATCCGAAAACGAGGTCCTAAAACATGAGATCAAATGCTTAAAAAAATCACAGTCTTGCCTTTCCACCAATGTGAACAAACTAGAAATGGATTTGGACAAAGCCATAAAGGGAAACGTTTCTGAGAATGCGATCATTTTGGGAGTCCCCTTCCTTACCAATGAAGACTCTGTCGGTATAGTAATTAAAATTGCTAATTGCATTGGTTTGCCTTTAGACCGTGATGCCGTCTTGTCTGCTTCAAGGTTGTCGCCAGGAAATAAAGTAACCAATAGCCTGGTTCCTATTAGGGTAATTTTCAAAGACGAAGCAGCCAAGGAAAAGGTGTTCGCAGCAAAGAAAGAGTTTGGAAGGCTGTTATCTACAACAATCGATAAATCTTTAGTGATTACTGGTAAACCTACATATGTTGCGATAAGAGATGTGTTGACGCCGCTTTGCTTAGAACTTTTAAATGAGATGCGCGAGTGTCAGGAAAAACTTAATATTAAATATGTGTGGTCAGGTAGAGGGGGTGTTGTTCTTGTTAAAAAAGATGAGAGGGCTAAACCTGAAGTCATCCGAAATCGGAATGACCTAAATCGCATAACCGGCCATTACTTGAACAATTCGGATTCAGTAGATTGTCACAATAATTCTTCGAAGATTTCTCCTTCCCCAAAAAGGAAGCGAACTAATATTTCGTCGAAAGATTAAACGTCCCCTTTTCATTTTTCGCTATTTATAAACCTACATCTCGTACCAATGGGTGATATAAGAAACTTTATGCATGATGATCTTGATAGCTATAATAACAGCGTTTCGAACAACAACAGGAAATTTCTTAACCTCTTGCAATGGAATATACGAGGCATGAATGATCTTAGCAAGTTTGATCATATCTTAGAAACTTTAGATCACTCCAGTAACATCATTGATGTGGTTGTCATCGGCGAAACGTGGGTTAAATCTGGAAATGAGGATATTGTCAATATTCCTGGATACAATAGCATCTTTTCTTGCAGAGAACAACCTGACGGTGGACTCGCAATCTATATTAGGAAAAATATTTGGCATAGGGAAGTACTGAATGTTGTCACAGACGGTTTTCATCATATTCACATCGAGCTGTGCATTCATCGAAATTACTATGATATCCATTGCCTATACCGACCCCCATCTTATGACCTCGGGGATTTTCTAGACAAGGTCGAATATGCTTTGTCAACAACTTCAAATACGCGTCCATGTTTCATTGTAGGTGACGTTAACATACCAGTAAATCGCCCCAATAACAATGCTGTAACTAGATACTTAAATCTTCTTGAATCCTATGGATTTGCGTGTACCAACACCTTTACGACTCGCCCAGCCAGCTCGAATATTTTAGATCACGTTGTTTGTAGACTCGACGATGTTCCGCGTTTGAGAAATGACACGGTTTTTACGACTGCTAGTGACCACCTTCAAATAATTTCTTCTTATAAACTTGTTGTAGAAAAAGAACTAGTACGGCTAACAAAAACAATAGTCAACCACGAAAAACTTAATTCTTATTTTATAAATTTCATAAATAGCTTCCAGGTAACCAATGACGTAGACTCGTGTTTTAATACAATCATTTCCACATACAACTCCCTACTAACTCAGTGCTCGAAGACAGTCTCTAAAACTGTTAAATGCAAAGGTGTATTTTGTCCATGGATGAGCTTTGACTTATGGACACTCATCAAAATTAAGAGCAACTACCTTAGAAGGGTGAAAAATAATCCTAATAATGAACAACTCAAAAGCCTGCTTCGCCATGTAACGAAAAAAGTTGATGTAATGAAAAAACGTTGCCAAAAGACACATTTTGAAAATATCCTTACAAACACACCTCATTCGAAACTCTGGAAACACATTAATTACATTTTTGGCCGTTCTAAGTCTGCAGATCCCATAAGTTTAGTATGCGATGGAATTAGAATAGACGAGACTAGCGCGGTATGCGAAGCGATGAATGACTACTTCGTCAATGTAGGGAAAAAATTGGCCGATAATATACCCACCAGCCCCACAGCAGATCCCTTTTCTAATACTCAACGTATTCGTGAAACCATCTATTTGCGTCCCACAACTGTTAATGAAGTCATTTTACTAATCAACGGTCTCAAGAAAATCCATAGCAGTGGTCCTGATAATATACCTGTTAATATTCTGAAAAACAACTGTATAGCTTTTGCAAAAATCCTTACCCAAATTTTAAATTTAATGCTCGACACCGGTCAATATCCAAATTGTTTAAAAATTGCCAAAGTAATTCCCATTTTCAAATCTGGAAATCCCTGTGATTCGTGCAACTATCGTCCTATTTCAACAGTATCAGTATTTAATGAAGTGCTTGAAAAATTGTTGATCTCTAGGTTACTCGATTTCTTAAACAAACACAATATAATCTATAATTTTCAGTACGGTTTTAGGCAGGGTTGTAGTACGTTGATTGCAATGACTGAATTAGTTGAGTCCATTGTTGATGAAATTGATCAGAGAAAAGTTGTTGGTGCTCTCTTTCTGGATTTAAAAAAAGCATTTGATACATTAGATCACTCTATATTGCTAGGAAAATTAGAACGATATGGCATAAGAGGCTTAGCTAATAATCTAATTCGTAGCTACTTGTCGAACAGACTTCAATGCGTGTCTATTGGCAATGTAACTAGTTCGTACAGAGACGTTGAAATAGGAGTACCACAGGGAAGCAATATTGGACCATTACTATTTCTTCTTTATATCAACGACCTAGGAAGACTTAAATTGAAAGGCACACCACGTCTTTTCGCAGATGATACAGCTTTGTTTTATCCAAACAATAGCTCTAGAAACATAATTTGTGATATGGAATATGATTTGAAATTACTCATCGGATATTTCAACGATAACCTCCTCTCCCTAAATTTATCAAAAACCAAATACATGTTATTCCACTCATCTAGAAAATCCATAGAAGATCATTCGCATCCAATAGCTGAACACTACGAGATTGAGGAAACGAAATGTTTCAAATATTTAGGTCTTTGGTTAGATTCTACACTCTCCTGGAACGACCATCTAAAATCTCTCGAAAAAAAAGTGGCTGCATTATGTGGGGCTATGCGTCGGGTTTGTACTTTTGTACCTCTGCACGTGCTATTAAAGTTTTACTATGCACACATTCATTCATTACTAAACTATCTTGTTTCAGTATGGGGGCGTGCCAGCATATCAAATCTAAAAAAACTACAAACTCTTCAGAATCGATGTCTTAAAATTATTTTTAAGAAACCAGTTATGTATTCAACTATGCTACTCTACAGCAATAATTCACATAACATCTTGCCATTGCTTGGTTTGACAGAATTTCAAACAGCAATGTATGTTTTTAATGCTCTGCATAACCCAATAGCGCATAATAATTTACACTTCACCACAGGCACTCGTGTGTATAGTACCAGGCAGTGGCGGCGCGAGGTGTTTTGCTGCTCGGGGCCAAAAATTAAATTTGCCGCCCCTTTTATAATGATTTTTCAAATGAGTTCGATTTTTTCCCACCTATATGAAACAAATATGATAAAAGTATTAGAAAATGTCTTCATGATAATGAACTTTATCACATTTTATTGTCAATATTTGTTCATGGCGGTAGTGCTGCGCATAAATTTGCTCGCAAAAGGTGGCGCTATGACTCCGCTCACATGTTAGCGTCGCGCTATTGGTAGATCCTTTATAAAATATAAGATATTAGTTATAATTACCCTAAATATAAAATTAAGGTATGAAATGTGCAAGATTCAAATTAAATCAAATTAAGTGCAAGATTAATTAATTTTAATATTATATAACGACAAAAAAAATCGCGAAGTTGCTAAAAAATCCTATTGAATGCATCACAATAATTTTTTAAAAAATAATGTGTTTTAAAAACTTACATATTTAAAAACACTGATCATAGAATGGGACAAATCATTTTAAAATGTAATTCTTGTGAATTACTGGCGATCAACCATGCCTTTTTTTTAAATTCTCTAGGTAAACGATCAGAGAAACTTGATATACATTTAACACCATTAAACCTATTTCTATCTATAACTATAAGTTTTGGCTAAGGCAAGACTAGCTTATAAAATTAATTGTTGAGATTATTAAATTAATTGTTGAGATTATTAAATTTCATTTGAGCACTAGCATATATAGGGGAACCCGGGGCTATTAAGGCAGTGGGGGTAATTCGGGCCCCCTCGATTTCTCAGAAAATAGCAAGACTTTCTAACTATCGTACAAATTCATGGAACCGCTATCCTGAAACATTAATTTTGAGAGCTGAAGTTGGTTCTTTGTTCTTTGTAGAAAGGAGTAATAACGTGTTTCGTTGTTGTGCTATTCTCAAAACAAAAATCATTATAATGGAAAAACCGTGATTAAAACAACCAATAAAAGTGAAAAAATAAAAGGCAAGTGTTTTGGAAAGCTTGAGGCTCCTATTTTATGGAATGATTTTTGTTTGGGTGAAAACATATATATTTTCGAGACGCTCACCACTTTTGTGCGATATGAGCGTACGGGGCTATTCCTATTTCGGTCCCCCTATTCCGTCAACCACCGTTCAGTGGCTTGCGGCTGCGCACACCATTGCGCAACTAATTCATAGGTAAACATAATTCCATTGTAAAAAAATTAAAGAAAAATGACGGTCTGAATTGCCCCGTAGGGAGGTCCGAATTACCCCTGGCTGGAAAAAGGTAGAGGTTTGCAAATCATCGCCTAGCGCTGCCATTGAGTGGTGCAAATGAACCTTTAATGGCACCAAAATGTAGCTGAGGTTTCAAACTAACAATTAGGACTTTTGATTGGTAACTTTTTCACAACTATTTACCTAAAAGGGCGATTTGCTTAAGTAGGTCCGAATAGCCCCGGGTTCCTCTACGTATTATTCGTAGAACTGAAGTAATTGCAATTTGTCTGACTAGATCCCGCTGGAGCAGTGCTGCCATTTTTCATGCTCCTTGATCCCCACAGTTTTGATGAAAAATTGTTTTGGAGCCGTATATGCACCAGGGAAAAGTCGGACAAGAATGGATTAATGTATATTATATAAATACTAGCTGTAACCCGGTGCGCTTCGCTACACCGCTACACCCTACACCGAAATATTTTAAAAATACTAAAAATACTAAATATTTTTGATCGCGGATAGACAATGTTCTTAGTTTGACCACCTGGAGCACAATTAAATTAATTGCTCTGTTTTCCTATACACAATCGTTTGAAATCCATTGATATCATTTGAATTCGAGGTACATCTGCTCCTTTATATTTTCTAGCTACAATGGTCGCTTAAATGAAATTTTTCAACCAAAGCACAGTTGTGGTGGGTCGATGTTGCGCAGTAACTAATATAATAGGCACACAAAGTTTCAATTGCAACACATGCGGTGCACAGTGTTGCAAAACGACGTTTTCACGACCAAAATTTAATAACTCCTGATCCATTGGTTTTGGAGAATGGATTTTTTCGAAGAATTTTCTGGATATAAATAGATGCATGTTTTGATATAATAAATTGAGTGATTAATCCCCTAAAAGTGAGATTTATTTCCCCAAATAATTTAGCTAGAAGCTCACTGTCTTCAGTAAAGTTCTAGAAAATATTATTGTGAAAATCTTTACTGAAGATACTAAAGCTCTATATAGTAACAGTAGCGAGATATGTAGGTTTGCTTGGGATAGACCCCTTCAAAACATTTTTCGAATATAACTTTTTACGATTACTTTTTATTATTAAAAGTGTCTTCTACAAAGTTGTTAAAAGCGATAAAATACACATTTTTATAACAACGATGAATCTGTAGCTCTCGACACAACAAAGTTATTGTCAATTTTCGAATATTTTTTATCAAATTACACCTTAAGCAACTTCCTTAATCGCAAAAATTCGTAGAAAGAACTTTATTTTTTCGATTAAATATAAAAACCTTCGTCTGACGGAGACTGCTGGGTTGGTAACGTATGAAACCAATACTCCTGAAAGCATGGTGGATCGACTGAATTAAATAATTCAATACGATAATCCATAGATTTATATGCGTAACAGAATTACCATCGATTTTATTTTGGATGGAGTAGTGTATGAAATTGAAGACAATTTCAACAGATTGCATTATGTTACAAAATCATGTGGAAATGTGGTGCAAGTTATTGTTGCATCGATTAATATTTTCCCAACCCATATATCTAACTTTTTTTGGCGAATTAACCTGCGAAGGTGACTATAAGAATCATTCAATAAAAGTATGCACATATAGTGAAAAGTTCTGTTTTCGAAACATATTTCCAATGATACGAAGACATAACGGAGTGTTGGTGGACGTGGGTAAAGTCAATTCATAAAAAATGGAGCATTTAAAAAAATATTTTGGCGATACAGAGAGTGTTAGTATATTCATTCACTTTTCATATATTTACTGCACAATTGAACAGTATATCTTCAAATATCATAGCAGAATACTAAAAATTGAGCCAGTGACAGAAAATCTCTGAAGGCATCTCGTTTAAAACTTGCTTTGTGGTGTAAATCATAAATCAAGATATATTGGACCAATCGTTTTCAAGGTTTGTACAGTTCTCCTACATATCCCCACGTATTGATCGAAGCTTTTATTTTTTTCCTTAATATTTTAATTTTTTATAGAATTCTGCAGCTAAAAATGCAATTTTCGCTAAAAAAAATCATGAAACTTATTGTTGTGAACAAAGTTATGATCTTTAATGATGTTATGATATGAAGGAGAACTGTGCAAAATTTCAAATAATTTGGTTCAGTAGATTTAAAGTTATTCTGTACATCGCATTTATTCGTGGTGTCTCCTGAAGATTTTCAATATTTTGCGGTGAACATTAAGGAAAATATTGCTTAAATGTTGCATTATTGTCTGAATTGACTAACACTCTCGGTATCGCCAATTTTTTTTAAGCACGATATTTTTTCAACAATAATCCTACCCCCTTAAGCAAGAACTGATTTCATCAGTAGGTGTCGACTAACGGATAAAATTTGACGAAGATCGCGGACCACGCTACCAAATATTCGATTAGTTTCTTTTATGGGTCATCGTGAATTCGTCCTATATAACAGTGTTGCATTCTTTCAGCATTTTGCTTACATCCGAATTTTGATTGATATTGTAAGTAACGTTTTCCACAAGCGCAAGATTTAGTGGCTGTTTTAGGGCAGAGCTGTTCGTCCATAATCCAGCAATGTTGATTTAACTTCAGATGAAGCGATCGCAGGTTCAATTTTCAATTTAATTTTCGACAAATTCATGCAATTCATCAGTATTATATTGTCATTCGCGTAATAGATCTCTATCAAATAAATTCTTGCCATTTCATTTATGTGCTGGTAAACATAAATGCAACAAAATTTTAGATTTTTGAAGTAATTGATAGATATTGCATCAGAAACCCTCCCTCTCCTTCAGATTCCGAAACCAACAATCATGTCCACCGTTTTGGTGCCAAATCATATATAATATATATAGCTAAAAAAAGATCTTCAGTACACCCCCCCCCCCCTTCTCCCTTTCCTCGGATTAGGTACTTCTCACCCTTCCCATCGTTCACAAAAACCACCTCATGACCATCTCCTTAGTGGAAGGAATACTTATGTCAAAATTGAATTCATCGCTAATAATCACATTGAATGAATAGATAAGGATTACTTCAGAACCCTCCCCCCCTTTCTTGGTCCACTCCCATCATCCATCGGCTCAGTGGGAGAAATACATATGTCAAATACTAATAAATATGGAGATATAAATAATTCTTTGCCTAAAAAATTAAAGGGTTGTGTACAGGACACGACCACGGTGACATTAAAAATGTAGCTTTTTTCAAGAGCGTGCAAATGAATTTTATCTATCACACATATCGACTCACGTTCTTGTTCACTCGCCTGTTTTCATATGTTACAATTTGCTGTATACCCTCCCCATCAAAACATAATTTATTGAAGGTCTTTTAACGGTAATCTATTAATTAATCAAGTATCTCACTAGGTGATTGGCATTATTTGGCCGATCCATCTAGTAAAAATAGGCTGGTCTGTCCAGAAAATATATTCAAAAGAAAAGTTCCATATTGAGAGCTGTGATGAGGAAGCCCACGCCCGCCAGCGGAAATATACAGATTCTCCATGAAATATGAAATTTCATTTTCCATTTAAATTTTCAATAATGTACTAATGAACTTAATTAAACAATCTTAAGTTTAAGTATTTCTTGATCGATTAGTGAAAAATGAAATTATTTGATAAATTATATTGTTATGCAACGTTCGCACTACCAGTTAAAACGGGTTTTTATGCTATCTTGGTGACATTTTTCTTGTTGCTAATTATTAAAACGTGCTATAACTCTGTAGTGTAAACATTGTATTATTAAACCAATTCTGCAGCGTTTTATGTTATATAGGTGTTTTATGTGGTAATAGGACTGACATAATTATATCTTCAGTACAGCGGTTTGTTTCATAATTTAAAACAGATTTATTTTAAAATTTAAATTAGTATACCCAACCGTTCTATTTGTTGTATACTTTAAAACGCAATTAGAACTGTGTTTTAAATACATAGAGTAGGACAGATATTCTGACTGGATAAACTGGGAAAACAATTTTAAGTCCAGTAACGCTTAAGACATGGCTTGAATTTGAATCGAAAAAGAACACCCGCTTAAACTGCTGCTGGGACGGTAAGGTCTGTTTTAAAATTTTTCGTTGTGTGCAGTGCGAAACAAAAGTGTTTGAAATTAGAAAACGAAAAGTTCTGCTGGGAATGTGATTGTTTCCGATGCAATTACAGTCAGATTTTTCACGCAGGGGATACAGGCCGTGTAAATGAAAACCGCGTAAATTTAAAAAAAACGCGTTAATGAAAACCGCGTAAATTTCAAAATCCGCGTAAAAAAAACCTGAGTGTACTCTCCTATATAAAATACTATGCTGCTGAACAGTGCAATAACTAAAGAAGCACGTTGTCAGATGCCTTACTGATAAAAAACATATAACCGAAATATGAAACAGGCTCTTTACCCTACGCAGTTACAAAGCGCCGTAAACATGGATTAACAAGTTACAACGCACACGCATGCATAAAAATAAATATATTTTTTCAAACGCAACACTCTTAAGCAGCACACACCGTATTGAATTAAATCCAAACCACCCCGCCCACCCACTTTGCAAATCATTCTGTGACACCGTGCTGGTACCCGAAAAATCCGCATGCGGCCACCGCTGCCGAAAATGCATAGCGTCTACCGCTTATTATAGTGCCCAGACTCTGCAGCCATGATCTTACCAGTTCGACATAAGAACAAAAACTGATTCAAACGGGTACGCGTCACCTCTATTTATAAACTAACCGTATATGGTTTAGTCACTTAGGTGCGAGTGTGTGCAAATGGCAACGTTACCCAAAATCGATAGCGCTTATTGCATCGCCCGGAGACGATGTTGCTCGTATGGGATAAGAGCAACAACTGATTTAAACGGACATGCGTTGCTTCTATTTATGACTTTTCGTGTTTCATTGAGCAACTAAGCTGCCCTCTCTTGACGGCTGTGTCTGAGAAATCTGCCTCACGAATGGTAATTTTCCCGTTTTTCGTGAACTTTTTAATTTTACCAATTTCCAAAAGTCTACTTTTATTGGGGAGATATTAAATTATTACCAATATTTTAGTTAGGTGTTTCTGAATCGGTTGGTGTATGAATGATTAAAATCCATCTAGTAATATCGGAGTTATAAGCGTGCAAACCTTACATAGTTTCGTTACATGGGAGATAGTTTAGATTTTAGAATGACACCTAGCCCCAGATAGTGGAGTAAGACATTTTTAATGTCAAAACAACCCCCCCCCCCCTAAAGCTAAGTGTACCCCCCCCCCCAAAAAAAACATTCCATGAACATCTTCTTGGGGGAAAGAATACGTATGCCAAATTTCATCAAGATCGGACTTGTAGTTTAGACGTAGTTAGCGGACATACATACAAACATACATTGATTTTTATATATATATATATATATATATATATATATATATATATATATATATATATATATATATATATATATATATATATATATATATATATATATATATATATATATATATATATATATATATATATATATATATATATATATATATATATATATATATATATATATATATATATATATATATATATATATATATATATATATATATATATATATATATATATATATATATATATATATATATATATATATATATATATATATATATATATATATATATATATATATATATATATATATATATATATATAATAGAAGATAACCTTTTCATACTAAATTATCACAATGTTCACTTTCTTCTTGCCTTTGGAGGATTACAAATAACACGGTGCTATAGTGATTTTGTACTTTTCAAGTGACTTACATTAGGTTGTAGATCTCATCAAATGCAATTCAAAATAATGTATGAAAAATGTTGTATTCCTTCAAAATCTTGATATATTGCAAATTTCGTATTTTCGGACCTTCGCCGCTAAAAAAATTCTACACTTCATTTGTTAACCGATTTTCGATTTCTGTGTTCTGAAGAAAAGACTTTTCCAACGGTATGCTAAGTTATGTTCTTTTGTTTAAAATACTCTGCGGGTTTGGGACAACAATTTGTAAATAATCAATATTTTGCGATTTTTTCATGAAAACTAGGAAAATTACTCAACGTTCATATTTTATTAAAAATTTAGAGAGATTTAGTTCTGCATTTAACGATCTGTTTATCTCCAAATTCGGTTAAAAATGGTAAAGTTAATTTTTGTTTCTCCAAATTAGATACTTGCTTGCATGAACTCTTAAGAGATTAGTTAGGCATTGCGCGCACTATGGCATTCTATAATCGTAACTTCCGATATTTTTCCTAATTTTAATTTCAAAGTTTACACACATACTTTTAAATGTATAAGGAATCGAGCAAAAAACCTTTTTTTTTAATTTTATATGAAACAGTCCCCTTAAAAGTTCATGCGAGCAAGTTTCTAATTTGGAGAAAAAATGAATAGCTACAATGCCATTTTTCAACTGATTGTTATGAAAAATACCGCATAATACTTTTAACAAAAGAACATAACAAATGACCGCGTAACTAATTGTTTAGACCCGAGAAAAAGTTTTTTTGCTACAAATCAATCTTTTAAGGGTATATTAATTTGATCAAACGTAGGTTTGTATTGTATTTGATCAGACCTGCAACCTTTTCTGGATCACTTTAAAAGTTACATTCTTTTATTTTATTTTGCGGCACAGGCCTGCTATGATGAACTCCACGTGTAGGCACTCACGTTGCGTGTGAGTGCACAGAGTGATACCGTAGATGTTCACAATACGGTACAACATATAGTTAAGACTCATTCGTAACCCACAGAAGTGAGACAAGGTGGGGCTTTTTTCTACAGACATATAAAATAAGGAAAAAATAAATAATTCATGTTAAATAATTCTAGCTCGCTTCAAAATTTTTGAGTGATCTAAAAATATGCAATTATTTGCTTGTTTTTGAATTCAAATATGATATTTCGGACTGAGAATAAATTTGTAAAGTAATTTCTAAAAAAAATTGTTCAAACGCTGGGTGCGTCTTGTCTTCACAACTGCCTTATCGTTTTTAAGCTCTCGGATAATCTTCTGTCTAGAAATCAGTGAACAAAAATGTTAGTTTGTTTACCCCTTGCTAATCGCCGGTTCCAAAAAAAATCATTTAGTCGAAAAACGTACGCTACCGCACGAAACTAACCTTCTATAGAACACTTATTAGACCGGTTGTCTTATCGACTATGCTGGACCAACGTATCCATTACACGTAACAGGAAAGGAAATACCTATCCAATGGAATTAAAAGATTGAAAAAACAAAGTATACTTTTTGAGTTAAAGATTTTAAAAGACAAACAAGCTGTTTACGGTAAAAGTTGAATAACTTGGTAACAGTTGAGATTTGATAGTTTGTGTAGCATGATTTTTGACGCCAAATATGATTCTCTATCGCCTCTCTAGAGATTCTCAACGATGAACCAAACACCCTGTATATGATAGAGCTTCTTGGTTTAATTCCAGCGAATTAGTCTGCATACTCCCACAACTTCAAGTGCGCTCGGAAACTCATCTTAGTTGAATCTTTCGAGACTGATGAATATGTGTATAGTTTTGTTCGATCGCATCCGTCAGTCCCGATCCCCTACCTTTTTAATCGTCAACAGACACGAAAATAATGTACATTCAAGCGTTTCACCCGCACTTGATTTTTATCGAGCTTAATAAAATTTGAACTATTATTAAAATATTAAAATTTGCTGAGCAGGAAATGCCGCCCCCTGATTTTGCCGCTCGGGGCGCTTGCCCCCTTCGCCCCCCCTTAGCGCCGCCACTGGTACCAGGCAAGCCAATAGTTTACAACGCTCCAGGGCCTCCACTAACCTTGGTCAAAAACGTATTTCATTTATCGGGCCAACGGTCTATAATCGGCTTCCTACTGAGTTAATACAAATAACAAATCGCATCCAATTCGAAACAAGGCTGAAATGTTTTTTAAAAAATAAAATTAGAGAATTTGTAATATAGAATTAGTTATTCACCAAAAAGTTTTCTTTATGTGCATTATTCTAATAATAATAATACCTACTAGAAATTAGAAAAAAAAAAACACTTTCTGTATCTATCATAAATACTGTAGAGAGCCCCTTAAAAGGAACATCGTTCCACTGGGAGCTAGATGCAGTTATTTTTCTTGCATTTAACTCTAATATCTTTATTGTGCCGGTTACTTTCACGTATTTTTTTGTCTTTTTTGTTCTCAGCGTATTCGCGAATAGCTTTTTCTTCTTGTGTAGCCTTTTTTTTGTCGCTGAGAACTGATGTGTCCACTACCAGGGGGCTCTCTGTGCGAGCCTTTTGGTGTGGGGGTGAGAGGCGGGCCATTAAAAAAAACATGTATGTGAAAATAGTGAAAACTGACGAAGCTACGGTATTTATCTTGAAAGGTATCCAGTGAAAATGTAATCGTGCACAGAGTATTCGCACGATTGATTTGTTCAGAAATATTTCTTAAATTATGAACGAAGGGTTTTGCATGCAAAGATGAATAACTTTTATAAGCATAAAACATTATTTGCATCCTAATTATTAGCGCATTTCCTCAAAATTCCACGTGAGCGTGAACGATCCAAGCGCAGAGCTCCTGCTCGTGCATGCATGGGTATGGGACATTGCAAGATGACGCGTCGTATGAGTAAAAATGCTCGAAAAAATGACAGCTCAGCGAGCTTGTTTACATGGACTTCAAAAATTTTTGATTTCGATTCAGTGCAAGAAATTGCTTTTAAATTCTAACACCATGTAAACAAGCTCTCTGAGCGTGTCATATCTTCGAGCATTTTACTCATATGACGTCACCTTGCAATGTCCCATACCCATGCCATGCATGGGCAGCAGCTCAATACGCTTGAATCGTTCACGCTCAAACGAAACTTATGTATACCACTTTGCGAAGACGCTGTTATGTATCGCTATAACTCAGTTAGTAAAGGGTTTTTTTGGTGAGATATTGATTGTCGGTTCAAGTCTTGGTAATTGTTTAACGTAAATTTATTTTTATGTCAGTATGGTCACCAACACATACGTAAGAGTTATTTGCCTGCGCGACGTCAAGTCATAACCGAACTTTTGAATGAGAATGAAGTTCCGGGCCAGAGAGCTCTTGTCCCTCTGCAATCAAGCTAGCCAGTCAGCCAGCTGTGCTATTAACGGTACATTATTTGTTTTTGAAATTTTATGTTTGACATATAAGCTGATGAAAAAATATTAAAAAAGCTCGGAGGAGCGAGAACTCATGCCTCTTTTTATCTCTAAATCCCAACCCTTACACAGAACTACTGCAATGCTCTAAGGAACGAAGAAAACAGTTGTTTAGGGACGATCCATAAATTACGTAACGCTTTTAGGGGGAGGGAGTACGACAAGTTGTGACATGTTATGACATAGGGGGAGGGGGAGTAAGCTAGATCGTTACGTGTTTTCACCGAAGAAAAAAAATTCAATGAATAACGTAATAGAAGAGGGGGGATGGATACATTTGTGACAATTTGTTACATGGGGGGAGGGGGGAGTCAATTTTTGGCAATTTTTACGTTACGTAATTTATGAATGGCTCTTATCCACAAGCATGACATGCCCGGCGCATGTGCACCGTATTGCCTAAAAGAAAAAAGAGAAGAAACAGGTGGTTCACTGAAGTGTTCCAATCACGTTTTTGCTTGGAAATTTAAAGCCAATGCTATTCTCAATGATAGGTGGGACCATTCATAAATTACGTAACGCAAAAATTGCCCAAAATTGACTCCTCCCTCCCCCCATGTAACAAGTTGTCATAAATTTCTCTATCCCCCCTCCCCTATTACGTAACAAATTCCTCGAAAAAAAATTGTTACGTAACGATCTCGCTTACTCCCTCGCCCCCATATGTCACAATATGTCACAACTTCTCGTACCCCCCCCCCCCCCTAAACGCGTTACGTAATTTATGAATGGTCCCTGTCGAGTAGCACAGAGAGTACAGGTGATCAACAGACTTACAGGTGTAATCCAAAGCAGCGTTGAATAGCGGTGATGACTGGTGAGTATTTTCTTCCTTTAATTGCAGGTGATCGGCGGACTTCGGAGTATCGACGAGCAGCGATCAGCAGGGCAACAATAAAGATAGGTATTCCTCACTCACGCACTTATATTTTCAGACACTAATATAATTAATTTAATTTATTCAACTAACTAAACTATTCAACTTCATAAATTTTATCTTAAAACGAATCGCGCACTCTCACAGTTGAACTGACTGCTAAAAATGATTTTGACGTTTGTAGATTATCAGCTGACGACTAAGAGGTGCGACCACGGACGGCGCCCCCTTTTATATGCTTTCACCGGGAGCTGGTTGCATATGATGGCTACCACGGTTTGGGCATTGATAAATGATCGATGAATGATGGAGCCAGTGGTCGGATTCATGCACCGCTGAGATATAGATGGCGCGCTAATATCGTTTTTTCGTTGTGCACGAACATACTGCCCCCGTCAGAAAGCGCATTTCTTTCTGACACACCAATAACGTCGTCGATGATCCCAGGAGATATCTCGATGAGTATGCTGTGTATGTTGTGTTGTTTCGTATCTCGAGCGATGTTGTGTGTTGATGACAGCAGCAACATAAAAAAACACAAAAAGAAGACCCGGTAGAGGGTTTTAAATAAACTAAATTAGTTGGACAGGTTCTTACCTTGCCCAACTGGTATAAGGGCCTTAATGTTTTTGTTTTCAGGTGCTGCTGGCAGGAACAAGTAAGTAAAGTCTATGACGATGAAGGAAGCAATAATGTGTACATTGATGATGTGTGAATCGGCAGGTAAGTGATGAAATTTGTAGTGCGATAATGTTTACTCTGTCGATAGGTGATGGTTTCTCTGGTGCAGATGAAATCGGCAGCAGGTGTTTACATTTGCCCGATGATCTCGATGACAATTATCGTCCGTCCGCAGGAACATGAAACCCAAAAGAGAAGACCCGGTAGAGGGTTTTAGGAAAACTAAAATTGTTGGACAGGTTCTTACCTTGCCCAAACAGTATGAGGGCCATGTATTTATGGATTGCAGGTGTAGTATAATGTGATGATGTTTGCATCGACCAGGAGCAACAAGATTTGGTACTTGTCCCAACAATATGTGGGCCCTTATTGTATTAAATTTCAGGTACTGCTGGCTGGAACAGGTGAGTACCGACGAACTGCTGCTAATAATGAGTGTAATGCGATGATGAAAGACCAGGTAGGTGTTGAAATTATACTGTAGTGGGCGGTGACTGATTTTCTGCTGCTGATGAAATTGGCAGCAGACAAATTTTGGATACCGGTCGAATGTATCGGCCGTTGGATGTCTGTAGTGTGACGACACGAGTTGTTCCGTCGTCCCCGGGGTGAAGTTCAACGATTCTTCCAGTCGGCCAGCTCATCGGAGGGGAGTTTTTGTCCTTGATAACTGCCAACTGGTCCTTTATGTGTATCGGAGGGTTGCACCATTTCGTTCGCCCTTGTAGTGTTGAAATGTACTCTAGGTGTTTCCATCGAGCCATAGGCAAGCGCGTGCGTTCCAAGTACTCGTACGAAATGTTTCTGCGCTGATGCAATTGCGGCCTCACACAAGCCATCAAAATGCGATGCTCTTGGGGGGTTGAAATGCCAATGGATTCCGTTATCGGCGCATCTTTGCTTTGCTGGCGATCTTTGCTTTGCAATATTCGACGCAGTTCGTTGGCTGCTCCTACAAAGTTGCGTCCGTTGTCGCTGTAGATTTCAGCGCACAATCCGCGACGAGAGACGAATCTGCGAAGCGCTTCAATAAATTTGGCAGTGCTCAGGTGACCCACTAGTTCAAGCACACGAAAACTGCAACGTAGGCTTTAATAGGTGCAGCTCTTCAATGGGGTGGTTTTAGTTGAATCGGTCCCCAATAGTCGACGCCGTTCACAGAGAATGGTCGAGCTGCGGTGATTCGTGCTGCGGGTAGTTCAGCCATAAATTGCTCGAGCAGTTTGGGGCGAGCTCGAACGCAAATCACACATTTGTGCACTGTGCGTTTGGCCAAACTTCTGCCCCCGGTGATCCAGTATCGTAATCGAAGAAGATTGAGCAGAAGTTTGGGTGCTGCGTGCAGATGTTTCTCATGGTAGTAGCGAACGAGTATAATGGAGAAATGATGCGAAGAAGGAAGAAGAATCTGGTGTTTGCTGTCATACTGTTGATTTGCCTTTCCCAGCCTGCCGCCAATTCGAATCAGTTGATCGGAGCCTATGAAAGGATGAAACCAACGGATGCGAGATTTCGGTGATACTGCTTGTGCTTGTTGAAGGGACTTGTACTCGGTGCTGAAGCTTTGCTGTTGGATGAGTCTGATAATCGTCGCTTCTGCTTCCTTCCGCTCGTCGACTGTGAGATGTGCTGATTCCGTTCGTGCTTTAGAAGTTTTCCGACAGTTCTGGAGAAATTGTCGACAGTAAGCGGCTACTCAGACCATATGCTGAAAGTTGGAGAAATTTTCGACGAATTCGTCGACGAATGATGGTTCGACGGCGGCGGAAGTTACTGCTGCCGGTGCTTTCCTTGCTTCTATGAGAACTTCGGAATGCTGAATGTTGTCGTGTTGTTATATAGGCCAGTCGCTGTGGTCGTTCTGAAGCCAATGTGATCCTTGCCACCAAACATCGCATTGGAGAAGGGTTTCTACCGGGAATCCTCTGGAAATGTGGTCTGCTGGGTTTTGCTGGCCTGCTACGTGGTTCCAAGAGCAGTTTTGCGTGGCGGTCTGAATCTTGGAGACTCGATTGGCCACGAACGTTGTCCAGGTCGACGGAGAAGAATTTAACCAGCTCAGGACGATGGTAGAATCGACCCAAAAAAACGTTTCTGTGTGTATTTGGAGCGATGACGTTACCTTCTCGTAGAGCTCAGCAGACAGAAGGGCACCTCAGAGCTCGAGTCGCGGAATGCTTTGCTTTTTCAGGGGTGCGACCTTCGATTTCGCAGTCAGCAGACAAACTTTAACTGCACTAGAGGCGTTTGTCGAGCGGACGTAGACGCACGAGCCGTATGCGTGTTCCGAAGCGTCGGAGAAGAAATGTAGCTGGCCTGATACGGGACTCGAAAGAAGAATGCAACGGTCGATGCGCAAATCATTCAGCAGATGGAGTTGCGATTGGTACTTTTGCCAGCGTTCTTTGATGGCAGGTGGTAGCTCGTTGTCTTAGCTCCAAATCTTGCCGTCGTCGTCCTTCAAGGTCCAGAATGTCTGCATAAATATTTTGGCTGTGGTTACGACGGGTTCGACGAGTCCAAGTGGATCAAATAAACGGGCGATGTACGATAGTGCGATGCGTTTCGTTAGTGGTGCGTCTGTCGTCGATGTCGGAAGCTGAATTTTGTAGCGGAGCTGGTCGGTGGACGGTTTCCAGTGCAGTCCAAGCGTTTTTATGCACGGATCTCGGTCTAGGTCGACCGACCCTTGTACAGCACGATTTTCTGCTGGGACATCCTCCAGTACTCGGGTTGTGGTACCCGGGAATACCGACCCATTTTTGGTACCGTAATACCGGTACTGAAAAAAAGCCAGCACCGGTATTTTCGGTACTATACAATTTTTTATGACAAATATGTTAACTCTGCAGGGAAATCTGTTTCAAAATATCGGTCTGCAAGATAACGTTTAATTATATTAATTTGCCTTCTAGATAAATCGTTTTTACATTTCTTATAAAAGAAATGTATAGAATTCGCTCAAACTTTCAAGATTTTTTCCGAGGCCCGGAGGCCGAGTCTTATATACCAATCGACTCAGCTCGACGATTTGGGACAATGTCTATGAGTGTGTGTGTGTGTGTGTGTGTGTGTGTGTGTGTGTGTGTGTGTGTGTATGTAACGGACAAATTCTCATTCGTGTTTCTCAGCAATGGCTGAACCGATCTTATCCAAACCAATTTTAAATGAAAGAACTAAAAAACAGTATGAACGCTATTAATTTGTTTTTGATTCTGATGTTTAGTTTCCAAGATATGAATGTTTGAATGTGTAAAAATGGCGTTTTTTGAAGTTTTTTAAAATTATCTGTCAAAATTGACAACATAGATTAACAATTTATGTTTTTAGACAGCTTTAACTAATACCTTTCGAACAAGCTATAGATTGTTGAAATCGGACTATTATCAAAAGAGATATTTAACATTAAATGCGGACGAAAGATTTTTATCATTTTCCATTGCCAGGAATATGACCAAAAACATGTAATCTATTATTAACGCCAAAACGGCTTATTTTAGGTCAATAGTATCTTCGGAGAATTTAATGGAGGCAATATGCCTTTTCTTTTGGTATTGTGCTTTTGCTGATTAATCCCCCTGTGAGTGAGATATTTTCACAAATTTTCTTGGAAGTGATTATATCGAAAGTATGTCTTCAGCAAATTTGTAGCTCTTACTTTTGCGAATAACTTTACTGAAGACTTCAAATATCTATTTTGAATACTTTAAAAGTTATGGCTTGTTGTTTGTGGATTACTCTTTGTCGCCTATTTATTGTTCAATATAGTAATAATCCATTGAAATAAGCTAAACATTATTTCGATAAAACGAATTTTGCATTTCAATTTACTATCTACAACAGCTAGAAATAATCACCGAACACTTGCAAGTTGTCTGGAAGGAACTTGTACATCAGTACAAAAATGTTCATTTGTGCGAACCTTCTGACAGCAATTTTTCTAACTTATAACCATCGGATCGATTTGAAACATATCAGAAAATGAAAAGCGAAATAAATAACTCCAAGCAACGGCGTAGCCAAGAGAAGGTTTTGGGGTTTAACACCATACAACCTCCCCCTCCCCCCTCCCACCACACCCAAAAAAATATTGGATTGAAGTTGAAAATTTATTCATGCAGACTGATTTAATTCAATATTACAATAACAATTATCTGATCCGTAGATTGATAACCTGTTGTTGTAAACATCATGAGGACTTTTGATAAATTGTCGGAATAGGGTCCTCCTGATATGTAACTGATCTATTGGTCTTGATTCCATAGTTGTCAATATCAAATTCTTGCCTGAAAACATTCCAATAGAAAATTCCAGAGTTCTGTAATCAATCATAATCCTCAGATTTATTTTCAAATTGAGCTCGCTTTTGTAGAGATGCACTGTAATAAGGGTCTTCATTCAATAGGAAGCGAAGTTAAAATTGATTTAATGTAAACATAGAACTGCTCACCAAAAAATGCATAACTTTCAACATTTGCTAAAAATGTTTTTGCCTTTCTCATTCAATCAAAAATTCGTCAATGTAATCCCGACCCGGAGTGCCGTGTGTCATATGCCAATCGACTGAGTTCGTCGAGATCGGAAAATGTCTGTGTGTATGTATGTGTGTGTATGTGTGTATGTGGAAAAAAATGTGACCTCTGTTTCTCAGAGATGGCTGAACCGATTTGCACAAAGTTAGTCTCAAATGAAAGGTACAACCTTCCCATCGGCTGCTATTGAATTTTTTATTGATTGGACTTCCGGTTCCGGAGTTACGAGTTGAAGAGTGCAATCACACAGCTAATTCCCATATAAACTGAAATGAAAAATTTTCAAAACCAAATTTGTATTTTTGATGCCAAATGACTTTAAAATGCATGAAACATTGAGATGTTTGACAAAAATCGACTTTTTTGGACTTTGGTACAATTTTGCCTTTCTCATATAGAAAGGTTATGCAATCACTCTAAAAATCGTCAATCATACCGGCCCGGAGGGAGTATGCAGTGAGGGATTGCTACTTTAAAATTAAAACTAGTTTAAAATTTCTTAACAAGTTGAAAATTTTCGGCAGGACCTGGACCTCCTGGATCTTTCTCCATGATCCGCCGCTGGTTTCAAGCGATGTTTCAGTATCACATAGTATCTCAAGATCATGGCTGTCGATCCATTGTATGTATGTGCAAATCGTACTGAACATGTAATATTCATTTCCACCATTTTATTGAGCATAACCATCGTAGTCTGGAAACTTCTTCGAATGCTGAATATCTATTATAACACATTGAATCCCCAATTTTATCAGCCAAATATGAACATACGTTTGATGGGCTTTAGCAGACGAACAAGACTGAATTCGAGTAAATCTTTTCTTGAGCATGTTTTAATTTTATTATAAAGAAAAAAATTGCCCGATTTAGTCAATGTCCCCATTTTGTGAGCCTAAAATACACCATGAGATTGATAAAAATGGGTCTTTATTGTATGTATTATTCACTGTGTTTCACATTAATAGGTACATTTCATTTTTGGAGATTTTTTTATTGCATCGAACTACAACAATTTTTAGGTAGCTTTCAAGGGGTTATTTTATAGACTTCTTCCAAAATTTGGCGAACCTATTCCAATTCGTATACCGTATTTTTCCTACACAATATTACGAAAGCTTATTAAACCATTTTTCCTAATAAGTTTGTGAAAATTATAAACTATTTGAAATTCTTTAATAGTTTTATTTTTATTTAACCGTGATTTTTTAATAAATAGTGACCATCGCTTCACAACGTAGTCTATTTTTCATGGCTTGCGGTGAGCACGATCTCTCGAATTGCTGAACTGAAAATTATGGAATAGAAATTAATTTTTAGTATTCTTTACAGACCCACTGGTGCCTTAAAACGATTTCGCTAGATTTTTAGAGCACTGTGCACCCAGTGCATTAACGCAAGTGACGGAAGGTTATCGTAAAGTTTCGTGAAAATGAAAATTCCAGTAATGATGATGATTTTCCCAAACGGTTCGTTTTCGTGAGGTTTTTATTTGTTCTTTGGCATTAGGATTAGCGATAATATAAAGTCGGAAGTCGCCTTTAGAAAAAGTCGATGTCGAAGTAAAATTTGAAACTATGCACGCATGCACTTCAGAGATAGCGTGATATCAGAAGCTGCGATTTCATTTCAACGCTTTTTTTGTGAAAAAGGCGATACTTACAAATGTAAACGTAGGGCTTTTCCATACATGCGAATGAGGGCTTTGAAACGCAACAAATTAACCTAAAAATTTTGATTCTACGATATTGCTTTCTTAAACTACAGCAATAAATACAACGGGCGAAACTGTATTTTTGTTTGCTTATTTAAAGTTTCGCCCGCGATACTTCAATGCTGATAGGTGAGACCGAAAAAGTAAACAATCGCCAAAGGGGCGATACTATCATTTTGTCAATTTCAATAGCAAAAACAAATTTTAATTTAATAATTTCTAATACTTTAAGAAGTTTTGGGTTTCGATCACTGAATCATGCAATCTAGGATGTAAAAAACACAATAGTTATTAAATAGAAAATAAAACCAAAATATGGAATCTGGAAATATTCACTGTTGATTTTCTTTGAATGGTATCACTGCTAGTATCGCCCTTTTCAAGAAAAAGCGTTGATTTCTTTGTTCTCAGTCGCGTTGGAAATTTGAGTAAAGTATAAACTTCAAATCGATTCAACAAAAAAAAATCGATTTTTTGGCTCAGTACAATATATAACCCCTTTAGTTCAGTTTTCCCACCACAATATAGATATATTATTAACAGAGCGTTAACAATAATTCGTTGGTATGTCTATTTTATGGGCCATTTTTTCGCTTTCCCATTGATTTGGTTTGAGATTTCTAGCACTGATGTTGTCCTATGCTGATTTGAGCGATTCTCTGAGTCCTGCCACTATCCCATGTAGTATGTGTAATCAAAAACATCGCGAAGCATCAAGTTCTAAATGTTCTCAAACGATATAATATCCGAAGAGTGATAAGAGTTATAAGAAATGTCTCATCACACTGTTAGGTGGATTAAACACGTTTTTTACATTTCTTACAAAAGAAATGTATAGGATTCGCTCAAACTTTGAAAACTTTTTCCAAGGCCCGGAGGGCCGAGTCTCATATACCAATCGACTCAGCTCGACAAATTGAGACAATGTCTGTATGTGTGTTTGTGTGTATGTGTGTATGTATGTATGTACAAAATGTCATGTAATTATCTCAGCAATGGCTGAACCGATTTTAATGAAATTAGTTTCAAATGAAAGGCCTAACGTTGCCATTTGACACTATTATTTTTGATTTTCGATATGTTGTTTACTTTCTGAGATATGGGCGGTTTTATCAAAACACGGCAGGTTTTTTGCTAATAACTTTCGAACAATACAATATTACACAAACTGCACATAAATAGAAAGCGTGTAAAAATACCTTTCTAACAAGCTATAGATTGTCTAAATCCGTGCACGAGCGGTGGAGATATTAAACATATTGAATTTTTAGTCCTCGCTTATTAATTTTCACTAATTAATAATGAGATTGTTTCATACAGAGTATTGCTTTACTGGTGTTTTAGGGGCAAAACTAAACCGATTTTGAATATCGGGGTATGAAAACACATCTACGTAATTCAAGGAATTCAATGTTGAGAACATTTTGTGAATTACCTTTATAATAAATGAACTATTTCTCAAAAATCAATATATAAGTTCACTTTAAAGACAAAATAATGTGTTGATAAAGAAACAGTGAGTTCTAGTATTTATTCCTTGGATTAGGCATTGCGTTCAATCATGAGGTAAATGTTGTATGGTATATCAATACACAGATCAACAAGTAATTCACCTAGTAGTGAGATAAAAGATTTCTAATATAATTATACTTGTTGCGTCACCGAAAGCGAGTATATGTTTGAAGCCCAAAAATCTAGCGAAAATTTAGCTCTTTTGCAAGATTTAGGTTATACTGGTTATGGCGCAAAAATTACTACTTACATTATTTAAGATAAGAATGTAAGAATCAATATATCATAATAATATACCTATAAAAATAATATCACTGCATTAACCATCATTTGCCATTCCTCACAGCCTCCCCCCCAATCTCTCTCTCTCTCTCTCTCTCTCTCTCTCTCTCTCTCTCTCTCTCTCTCTCTCTCTTTCTCTTTCTCTCTGTGTCTCTCTTCCATTGCATCTATCTAGCTATTTCTGTATCCATTTCTAAGTTGTGTAATAAGATCTTCTGCCAATCTAAAATGTTTATTAATTGTAATTGAGAAGGTTTTAGCAAACAAAACCATTTTTTGTCTGCTGCTACATCAACTCAACTTTAATTCAATTGTATTCAAAGCCTGTATCTACACTATAATTAAGGAAATTCATGGCTATATAAGAAAAATATTTGGCTTAACTGGGTAATATGAAAGTTTGAAATTTTCAAAAGAGTCATTCCACGAGCGATATTTAAACTATTCGTATCTCTATTGAATTTTAAATGAAATATTTGCTCAAAGACTGAAAGCTGAAGCCAGCACGATTGGAATTGCCATCAACGTTTCAAAGACAAAATACATGAGAGGAAGAAGTTCTAGAGACGACAGTGTGAACCTCCCACCCGAGTTCGAATTGACGGTGACGAAATCGAGATGGTCGACGAATTCATGTATTTGGGCTCACTGGTAACCGACGACAATGATAACAGCAGAGACATTCAGAGACGGATCTTAGCGGGAAATCGTGGAAATACTTTGGACTCCAGAGGACGCTCCTGTCGAACAAAATTCGCCGGCGCACGAAGTTGATTATCTTCAAGACGCTGGTCCTCTACGGCCACCTGACCTGGACTATGCTCGTGGAGGACCAACGCGCCCTTGGAGTTTTCGAACGAAAGGTGTTACGTACCAGATGGAAGACGGAACGTTGCGCAGGCGAATGAACCATGAGTTGTATCAGCTGCACATTGGTTGTATTGGTACGAACTTTCATGAGAAAAAACGGATCAAAGATCAAAAATATCCACAAATTAGATCCAGAAAAAGAAGTCCTCCAAAGTACCCACTCTCGATGGGGGATGGAACTACAATGTGTCTTCTAACTTATCGTCGTCCATATTTGGATATACTGAGTAGTTTGAATCATTTCTTTTTCACAGTATTGGTCTGTATAGGTCTTATTTATCCATATTTCCTGCACGAGAATTCCGAACGAAACAATATGAAAGCTATAAGGATGAATGGAAAGAGACTGCATTGCAATCAACTGAATGCACGGCTTTTATACTATTGACATAACCTAGACATTTCACACTATTTACTTCAATGCAAATAAAAACTTTGAAATATCTACCTGTCTCATTCACGAATCGCATTCTCTTTGTCGTTCTCTGTTTAAGGGGCTTGAAAGCACATGTGACCTTGTCTCATTTTACTATATTCAATTGCGCGTTAAAATACTGGACCAGTAAAATCTATTCTGCACATAATTTTTTTTTTTCGGGAATATGTGACCAAAAAGTAAACTTTGAATTCGTCAAGTAAGGATGCATGAAAACAAAAAGAATAAAACCAAAAAAGATGGAAGCCCTAGAAAGTCCATTGCATATTTATTAGCCTTTTCTCATAAGATGGGATTTTCAAAAACATTTCAAAACTTTTTGATGCAATGGTTCTCAAATTCGGTTTATTCATTTTCTTTATTCAAAAATGATTTTAGCTTCAAATATATGACCATTTCATTTTAATTAATTATTTCATACCGCATCTTTTTATTCGTTTTGTTCATCTGCGTTCTGATCAGTTTATTCTTTTTGTGCATTTTACTCATATCATTCATTGTTTTCATTGTATGCATTTTATTCATTTTTTCCAGTTTATTCATTTTGTTCAGTTTCGTCATTTTAATAATCTGACTACTTTTTCAGCTTTAATCATTTCATCCAAATAATTTATTAGATTCAATTTATTTCTTTATATTAATTTATAACCTTTTACCATTGTTCAATTTTTCAATGCATTTAATTCTGCTCATTTTCTTCTTTTTATTCATTTTATCACTTCAGCCCATTTTGTTTATTTGATTCGTTTGTTTTATTTATGCATTTCATTTATTTTTTACTTTATTCATTTTGTTCATCCATTGTTTTTATTCATTTGATCCATTTCATTAATTTGATTCATTGTATTCACTGGATGAATTAAATCAATTTGATTCATTTAATTCAATTGATTCATTTAATCAATATGATTAATTTGATTTATGTGATTCGTGTGATCCATGTGATTCATTTGATTCATTTGATTCATTTGATTCGTGTGATTCATTTGATTTATTTGATTCATTTGATTCATTTGATTCATTTGATTCATTTGATTCATTTGATTCATTTGATTCATTTGATTCATTTGATTCATTTGATTCATTTGATTCATTTGATTCATTTGATTCATTTGATTCATTTGATTCATTTGATTCATTTGATTCATTTGATTCATTTGATTCATTTGATTCATTTGATTCATTTGATTCATTTGATTCATTTGATTCATTTGATTCATTTGATTCATTTGATTCATTTGATTCATTTGATTCATTTGATTCATTTGATTCATTTGATTCATTTGATTGATTTGATTGATTTGATTGATTTGATTGATTTGATTGATTTGATTGATTTGATTGATTTGATTGATTTGATTGATTTGATTGATTTGATTGATTTGATTGATTTGATTGATTTGATTGATTTGATTGATTTGATTCATTTGATTCCTTTGATTCATTTGATTCATTTGATTCATTTGATTCATTTGATTCATTTGATTCATTTGATTCATTTGATTCATTTGATTCATATGATTCATTTGATTCATTTGATTCATTTTTTTGGATACGTGATATTACTTTTAGACTTTTAGCCTGTACACTTGTTGGTTGTTTAACATAATGTTGTTTATTCCATTTTATAATCGTACGAGCTAACCTAGCTAACCTGACTTAAACTATTCTATATACATCAAAATGGGAGGAGTCAGTTACAATTTCAAAGTACATAATTATGTACGGGTAGCGTAAAAAAGGGAAAACAAATCAATGAACAAGTATGGGTGCATCGGTTGCTATCGGTGCTTGTTTGGTTACGCAAGGCTGTTTATTTATCGCCTCAGCATAATAATGACCTAGTGAGAATGTTGCTATAACAAGTGGTGCGAACCAGAATGGTTTAACTGGAATGCGCCCATCTGGTTATGCAAGTTGGATTTGAAAACGATCGTTCAAGTAATTTGCGATCTGTGGGAAAATATGAGTGTGGCCTCGTTTCAAGTGGCCTGACTAAAGGATATGTTAAATTTGGTTTTTATGACCTGTGACCTGAGAAGGATTCACATTGGTGCATGTAGGGATTGGTTTTGTGGGAATAATTTGTGATGCTAGAAAGTAAGTCCGTTACAATTTGATTCATTTGATTCATTTGATTCATTTGATTCATTTGATTCATTTGATTCATTTGATTCATTTGATTCATTTGATTCATTTGATTCATTTGATTCATTTGATTCATTTGATTCATTTGATTCATTTGATTCACTTGATTCACTTAATTCATTTGATTCATTTGATTCATTTGATTCATAGGATTCATGTGATTCATTTGATTCATTTGATTCATTTGATTCATTTGATTCCTTTGATTCATTTGATTCATTTGATTCATTTGATTCATTTGATTCATTTGATTCATTTGATTCATTTGATTCATTTGATTCATTTGATTCATTTGATTCATTTGATTCATTTGATTCATTTGATTCATTTGATTCATTTGATTCATTTGATTCATTTGATTCATTTGATTCATTTGATTCATTTGATTCATTTGATTCATTTGATTCATTTGATTCATTTGATTCATTTGATTCATTTGATACATTTGATTCATTTGATTCATTTGATTCATTTGATTCATTTGATTCATTTGATTCATTTGATTCATTTGATTCATTTGATTCATTTGATTCATTTGATTCATTTGATTCATTTGATTCATTTGATTCATTTGATTTATTTGATTCATTTGATTCATTTGATTCATTTGACTCATTTTATTCATATCTTTAATTTTATGCATTTCATGTTCAGTCATTCAATTTGTTAGTATGAGTCAATTTATTCTATTAATCTTATAACTATTTCTAAATATAATCTCAATTTTTATGTTATAACCTAATCTAATTTGATTCGTGTATATTATAATTTTGATTTCCATTAATTTTTCTACTCATTTTATAAATTTAAAAACCTATTGTTTCATTTTTTGCTTTACTTTTTTATTTCGGTCGTTTTGTTGATTTCTATAATTTATTTAGTTTATTCGAGATTTTATTCGTGCAAGATTAGGAACTGTTTTCATCCCACCTCTAGTTGGGTGCCTACTTCTCGTGAGTTCTGCAAACTAATTTAATAGTGAAATGTGTAAGAAATGTCTCATCTCACTGCTGGGTGGATTAAATCGGTTTTTTCATTCATTTCGTTTATTTGAAAGGCACAAATGCGTTAGCTTGGCGGTGCCAAATGCTTTTGTTTTTACATTTTGGATATCTTAAAACTAGGAGGTTACAATGTTGAAATATTTTTTTTACAAAGGAAAAGAAAGTTTACAGCTATCTTAAGACTAGAAATAAGATTCAATATACAAGAGAGGGCCAAAAGATTTTTTTATGAAAAAATTTAAAACAAGGGATTCACTTTGATATACAAGAGGGGGAGTAATAGTATTTTACGAAATATTTTACGGTTATCTTAAAACTAACAATATAGTTTAGTACACAAAAGGGGGAACAAATATTTATGAGAAATTTCACAGAAATCTTAAAACTAGGGATTCAATTCTATTTACAAGATGGAGGACAAGAGTTTCAATAAAGAGTAAAAATTATAGCTATCTTAAAACTAGGAATACAGAATACTAATTTTTTAACTAAAACTTATGCTTGGTCAAGATATTCAGAGGGTGGCTTATTTCCGCATCAGTGTAGCAGCAGTTGTATCAAAGACAGGGGAGAGACAGGGAAAGACTGGAGCTGATCGGTTCCACAAGGCAGGAGGAAACTCTAAAAACGAGAAATAAAAAAGAGGGGCTAAATTGGGATATTTATCGTTTTTATGAAGGTATAAATAAGGGACATATAGGGGAAATCACGAGATGCCAGTATATCTCGGACTGGTACATTGGGTGGTCTACCTCGGGCCCGAAGGGATTCCTTTAACTGAGACCTGGCGTCACAATACCCGGCGCATACCCAGACAACGTGTTCGATGTCGAGATAGCCCTCGCACCAGCGCACAGACTACTCTCCGCAAGCCCAATACGCCGCAAATGCGCATCCATGGTGTAGTGATTGGACATAAGTCGGGACATTACACGAATAAAATCCCGACCCACATCCATCCCCCCGAACCAAGGCTTCGTTGATACCTTTGGGATAATCGAATGTAGCCATCGTCTAAGTTCCCCATTGCTCCACGAGGTTTGCCAACTGTTGAGTGTCCTCTGACGACAAATACTAAAAAATTCGTTGAAGCAGATTGGTCTTTCGTATATGTCACCATTTAATGCGCCCACCTTTGCTAATGAGTCGGCCTTTTCATTGCCCGGGATAGAACAATGAGAGGGGACCCAAACAAAGGTAATCTGATAAGATTTTTCAAATAACGTACACAAGGACTCCTGTATCTTCCCCAGAAAATACGGGAATTGCTTTTTAGGCTTCACCGCACGAAGAGCCTCGATAGAGCTGAGGCTGTCCGAAACGATGAAGTAGTGATCTGTGGGCAGAATGTCGATGATCCCAAGGGTGTACTGAATTGCAGCTAATTCTGCGACGTAAACTGAAGCGGGATCATTGAGCTTGAATGAAGCGGTGATAGTATTGTTGAAGATACCGAAGCCAGTGGACCCATCGAGATTTGATCCGTCAGTGTAAAACATTTTGTCGCAGTCGACTTCTCGGAATTTATTATAAAATATATTGGGGATCACCTGCGGGCGCATATGGTCCGGGATTCCACGAATCTCTTCCTTCATGGATGTGTCGAAGAATACAGTAGAATCAGAAATATCTAGGAAACGGACACGGTTGGGATTGTACGAAGAAGGATTGATGCTCTGTGCCATGTAGTCGAAGTACAAGGACATAAAACGGGTTTGAAAATTAAGCTCGACGAGTCTCTCGAAGTTTTCAATCACCAACGGGTTCAGAATGTCGCATCGGATGAACAATCGATATGAGAGTTCCCAAAATCGATTTTTTAGCGGAAGAACGCCCGCCAGCACTTCGAGACTCATCGTATGGGTCGAGTGCATGCAACCCAAGGCAATGCGCAAGCAACGATACTGGATTCTCTCCAGTTTGATGAAGTGTATGTTCGCAGCGGAGCGGAAACAGAAACACCCGCACTCCATCACCGACAATATCGTTATTTGGTACAACCTGATCAGGTCTCCTGGGTGAGCACCCCACCATGTTCCACTTATTGTTCGGAGAAAATTGATCCTCTGTTGGCATTTCTGTTTCAGATACCTAATGTGACATCCCCAGGTACCTTTAGAGTCGAACCAGACCCCGAGATATTTAAATGTGAAAACCTGGTTGATCGTTGCACCCATTAATAAAAGCTGGAGTTGCGCCGGCTCACGCTTCCTAGAAAAAACAACCAACTCAGTTTTCTCCGTGGAGAACTCAATACTCAGCCGAAGAGCCCAAGCAGACAAATTGTCCAAGGTATTTTGTAATGGTCCTTGCAAGTCGGCAGCTTTGGGCCCTGTAAAAGAGACCACCCCGTCGTCTGCAAGTTGCCTTAGCGTGCATGAATTGGCAAGACAATCGTCAATGTCATTCACGTAAAAATTGTAGAGAGCCCTGGGGAAGACCCATGTAGCTAAATCGCGATGTTGTTAAATCGCCATGCGAAAAGTGCATGTGCTTTTCAGACAACAGGTTTAGCAAAAAGTTATTTAAAATTAGTGAAAGACCATGCTGGTGCAGCTTCTCTGACAGAATGTTGATAGAAACTGAGTCAAAAGCCCCCTTAATATCCAAGAAGACTGATGCCATCTGCTTTTTGTTAGCATAGGCCATTTGGATTTCTGTAGAAAGGAACGCAAGGCAATCGTTCGTCCCTTTGCCTTTACGGAAGCCAAATTGTGTATCTGACAGTAAGCCATTTGCTTCGACCCAATTGTCGAGGCGAAACAAGATCATTTTCTCGAACAACTTCCGAATACAAGACAGCATTGCAATCGGCCGATACGAGTTGTGGTCGGATGCTGGTTTTCCTGGTTTTTGGATGGCGATGACCTTCACTTGCCTACATTCATAAGGGACAATGTTACCCTCAAGAAACTTGTTAAATAGATTCAACAAGCGTCTTTTTGCAGTGTCAGGCAGATTCTTCAGCAAGTTGAATTTGATTCTGTCTAACCCTGGGGCGTTATTGTTGCACGATAAGAGAGCAAGTGAGAACTCCACCATCGAAAACGGTGTTTCGTTCGCGGTATCGTGAGGAGACGCGGCGCGGCACGTTTTCCGTATCGGGACAGAGTCCGGGCAGATCTTCTTGGCGAAAGCGAATATCCAACGGTTTGAATATTCCACGTTCTCGTTGGTACTATTTTGGTTACGCATACGTCGAGCCGTACCTCAAAGAGTGCTCATCGCTGTTTCTCTCGTTAACCCGTCGACGAACCGGCGCCAATAACTGCGTTTTTTGGCTTTCATTAGACTCTTCATTCGCCTTTCTAACGACGCGTACTGTTGATAGCTAGCGGGTAACCCGTCTTCCCGGAAGGCCTTATATGCAGTGGACTTTTCCGCGTACAGCTCTGAGCACTCTTTATCCCACCACAGGGTGGGAGACCGTCCATGGGTATTCGCGCTGGGTACTGGTTTAGTCTGAGCTTGATTCGCACTGTCGAGAATCAAGCCAGCCAAAAACCTGTACTCTTCCTCCGGAGGAAGTTCTTGAGTGGATTCGATTTCAACGGATATCGCGGTCGCGTAACTCTTCTAATCAATGTTCCGTGTGAGGTCATACGAGACATTGATTGTTTCCGATGGTCTTGAACCGTTAGCAATTGAAATCACGATAGGCAAATGATCGCTACCGTGGGGATCAGGGATCACCTTCCACATGCAATCTAACATTAGCGATGTCGAGCAAAGCGACAAATCCAACGCGCTTGCGCGTGCTGGTGGTGTAGGAATCCGCGTCATTTCTCCCGTGTTTAAGTTTAAAATGTTGAAATTATCGCAAAGATCTTGGATTAATGTTGATCTATTATCATCACGAAGACAGCCCCATACCGTACCGTGCGAGTTAAAGTCTGCCAGAACTAGCCGCGGTGCCGGTAAGGATTCCGTGATATTACAAAGCGTTCGGTGCCCTACCGAGGCTCTAGGAAGAATGTAGATGGAAGCAATGCAAAGGTCTTTACCTTTGATTAAAACTTGACAAGCGACAATTTCAATGCCTGGTGTCAAAGGGAGGTTAATTCGGTTGAAAGAATAGCACTTTTTGATCCCCAAAAGTACTCCTCCATAGGGGTTTTCTCGATCCAGACGCATTATATTAAAGTCGTGGAAGTTGAGATTTATATCGGAAGTTAACCAAGTTTTTTCATAATGCGAAAGCATCACATTTTAAACTATTTAGTAAAAATTTAAAGGAATCGATTTTCGGGAGGATACTTCTGCTGTTCCACTATAGAACAGTGATCGAATCGGTGACCTCGTTCGATGACTTAGCCATCGAAGGATACGATCGCTGCAAGGAGGGGCCATTTAGTAGTCAACTGCTTCAAAAATGTTTGCACTATAGGGAGAAAACGTATCAGAAGGATTTTAAGAGGATCAGTAGCATTGAAAGCTGTGAAAATTAAGTCCACTATGTCAGAAAATTTCATTAGTCCGCTACTGGACTGAGTATCTGTTTGAAAAAAGGGGACACTTGGGGTTTTTGGTGTCCCTGGAAGTGGTGGGTACTCCTTGTTAGAATTAATATTTCCAAGTCCTGGAGCAAATTGCTTCGGCTTTTGTGCATCACTTCCATTGGATTTATTGATTGTAGTTGGCGCACTCTGAGTGGACGACACCTTGGCACCCTTACGAGGCAATGTAGGGGAGGCTGGATTTCTCCTCTTCCTGGATTCCCCTGGGTTAACCAAAGATGTTCTCTCTCGTGGGTCGTCAGATTCTTGCTCAACGTTAGCCAAACCAGCATAGGGATTTTCGGACAGGACAGATGACGAAGCATTCTTTAGCATTTCTGCATAAGAACGCCTTGAGCGTTCCTTAAGGAAGCGCTTAATTTTATCCCCGCGCTGCTTGTACGCAGGACATGATTTAAGAGCATGTGAAGGGCCCCCGCAGCAAATACACTTTTCAGTTTCTTTGTCGCAAGAGTCATCCTCATGCTCTCCTTCGCATTTGCCGCATCGTTTCTTATTTCCACAATATGTGGCTGTGTGGCCCAACTGCTTGCAATTGCTGCAGCTCATGACCCGCGGTACAAACAGGCGAACTGGTAGGCGAACCTTGTCAAGGAGGATGTAGTTGGGAAGAGAGGACCCGGCGCATGTCACCCGAAGCGAGCCTGATAGAGAGTAGGTAGTCTTACCTCCCTCGGTGTTTGCGGTATACAATTGTTTGCATTCCAAGATCTTAATCTTTTCAAGTGAGGGGTCCTTAAAGCAGCCAACCCCATGCTTCAACAGTTCTTCGCATTTCAGGCCCGGTTCGGACACTACCCCATCGATTTCACAGGCCACACAAGGCACGTACGCTTTAAATTCCCGCGTAAAGCGCTCACAGCAAGCAACCGCGTTTGCCTGGCCGAGATCATTCACTAGAACACGTATCTTGTTTGCCCGAACACGTGTTATCTGAGTTACGGCCGGGTAATTAGCAGTCAGATCTCAAGAAAGTTTTAATATATTAACCGGTTTCTCTCCGGTCCGAAAATATACCACCCATGGCCCAGAGGAACCTTCTAGGTACTGCTTTATACGGGGAGCAATGCGAGTATTAGGGGGATCAGGGACTTCCATGATTACATCAGATGGTATTTCGCCCTCGGCCATTTAAGCACGAGGGCAGAGCGTTATATAAACGGGAATGTGTCTTATTATTTGATTACAAGGTAGAGTAAAAGTAGGGAAAAGGAAAGAAAGCAAACGAGTAAAAAAAATAAAGCAAAACTTATCTGCAAACAACGTCGATTGTTCCGCACCAGCGAAAACAATGTACTGGATTTACTGCCAGCACCAGCAGAATGGCAGCTAACTAACGAACAAAGGATGACCTTCACTCACTGAAATTTACACACCGAACACCACTGTGAAATATAGCGATCCGTTCCGTTCAAAGGTTGGGAGACGTATATGATGTAGATAGATAAATCGTTTAGATAACACCTTTGTGTGGGAATGAGGTGGGGTCATCATCATAATAATTCTAGAAGTTAAAGTTTTATTAGCGACATTCTGATTGGTTTCCATTATTTACTGGGTGGCGCGTAATAAGACTATGGTCTTAGTCATGTATGTATTTGGTTTGCTCTTAAACCTTTATCTATAATAGAACGAACAGCGATTTAGTAGCTAACAGTTTTAGACTTGGTGAACTGCTTCAAATGGGGCGATTTGTAATTATTGGTGATCGGAAAATTCAGCAAAACTCCATAGTATACAGAAAAGCAAAGAGCCTGGATATGCGTTAGAGAATAGTAGGCAAACGACATAAAGGTCGAAAGCAATTTTCAGAAAAGCAAGAGAGGAAATGCGATTAACCTGCTCGGATTTACTTCCATTCTCGCTTTGATTTACTGTTGTTAATAGGGTTTCATACATTTACCATCTGTTCAAGTCGACGAAAGTCGCACCACTTAGCAGTTATTTATTTCAAAGTGGCCTAAATTTCGAAATCAAAGAAGGTGCCCTATACGAAAAATATCTTCTGTGAAATGACCCACTAGTTCAAGCACACGAAAACTGCAACGTAGGCTTTAATAGGTGCAGCTCTTCAATGGGGTGGTTTTAGTTGAATCGGTCCCCAATAGTCGACGCCGGTCATAGAGAATGGTCGAGCTGCGGTGATTCGTGCTGCGGGTAGTTCAGCCATAAATTGCTCGAGCAGTTTGGGGCGAGCTCGAACGCAAATCACACATTTGTGCACTGTGCGTTTGGCCAAACTTCTGCCCCCGGTGATCCAGTATCGTAATCGAAGAAGATTGAGCAGAAGTTCGGGTGCTGCGTGCAGATGTTTCTCATGGTAGTAGCGAACGAGTATAATGGAGAAATGATGCGAAGAAGGAAGAAGAATCTGGTGTTTGCTGTCATACTGTTGATTTGCCTTTCCCAGCCTGCCGCCAATTCGAATCAGTTGATCGGAGCCTATGAAAGGATGAAACCAACGGATGCGAGATTTCGGGGATACTGCTTGTGCTTGTTGAAGGGACTTGTACTCGGTGCTGAAGCTTTGCTGTTGGATGAGTCTGATAATCGTCGCTTCTGCTTCCTTCCGCTCGTCGACTGTGAGATGTGCTGATTCCGTTCGTGCTTTAGAAGTTTTCCGACAGTTCTGGAGAAATTGTCGACAGTAAGCGGCTACTCAGACCATATGCTGGAAGTTGGAGAAATTTTCGACGAATTCGTCGACGAATGATGGTTCGACGGCGGCGGAAGTTACTGCTGCCGGTGCTTTCCTTGCTTCTACGAGAACTTCGGAATGCTGAATGTTGTCGTGTTGTTGTATAGACCAGTCGCTGTGGTCGTTCTGAAGCCAATGTGATCCTTGCCACCAAACATCGCATTGGAGAAGGGTTTCTGCCGGGAATCCTCTAGAAATGTGGCCTGCTGGATTTTGCTGGCCTGCTACGTGGTTCCAAGAGCAGTTTTGCGTGGCGGTCTGAATCTTGGAGACTCGATTGGCCACGAACGTTGTCCAGGTCGACGGAGAAGAATTTAACCAGCTCAGGACGATGGTAGAATCGACCCAAAAAAACGTTTCTGTCTGTATTTGGAGCGATGACGTTACCTTCTCGTAGAGCTCAGCAGACAGAAGGGCACCTCAGAGCTCGAGTCGCGGAATGCTTTGCTTTTTCAGGGGTGCGACCTTCGATTTCGCAGTCAGCAGACAAACTTTAACTGCACTAGAGGCGTTTGTCGAGCGGGCGTAGACGCACGAGCCGTATGCGTGTTCCGAAGCGTCGGAGAAGAAATGTAGCTGGACTGATACGGGACTCGAAAGAAGAATGCAACGGTCGATGCGCATATCATTCAGCAGATGGAGTTGCGATTGGTACTTTTGCCAGCGTTCTTTGATGGCTGGTGGTAGCTCGTTGTCTCAGCTCCAAATCTTGCCGTCGTCGTCCTTCAAGGTCCAGAGTGTCTGCATAAATATTTTGGCTGTGGTTACGACGGGTCCGACGAGTCCAAGTGGATCAAATAAACGGGCGATGTACGATAGTGCGATGCGTTTCGTTAGTGGTGCATCTGTCGTCGATGTCGGAAGCTGAATTTTGTAGCGGAGCTGGTCGGTGGACGGTTCCCAGTGCAGTCCAAGCGTTTTTATGCACGGATCTCGGTCTAGGTCGACCGACCCTTGTACAGCACGATTTTCTGCTGGGACATCCTCTAGTACTAGGGTTGTGGTACCGGTAATACCGGTACCGAAAATCCCGGGAATACCGACCCATTTTTGGTACCGTAATACCAGTACTGAAAAAAGCCAGTACCGGTATTTTCGGTACTATACAATTTTTTATGACAAATATGTTAACTCTGCAGGGAAATCTGTTCCAAAATATCGGTCTTCAAGATAACGTTTAATTATATTAATTTGCCTTCTAGATAAATCGTTGAGATAACACCTTTGTGTGGGAATGAGGTGGGGTCATCATCATAATAATTCTAGAAGTTAAAGTTTTATTAGCGACATTCTGATTGGTTTCCATTATTTACTGGGTGGCGCGTAATAAGACTATGGTCTAAGTCATGTATGTATTTGGTTTGCTCTTAAACCTTTATCTATAATAGAACGAACAGCGATTTAGTAGCTAACAGTTTTAGACTTGATGAACTGCTTGAAATGGGGCGATTTGTAATTATTGGTGATCGGAAAATTCAGCAAAACTCCATAGTTTACAGGAAAGCAAAGAGCCTGGATATGCGTTAGAGAATAGTAGGCAAACGACATAAAGGTCGAAATCAATTTTCAGAAAAGCAAGAGAGGAAATGCGATTAACCTGCTCGGATTTACTTCCATTCTCGCTTTGATTTACTGTTGTTAATAGGGTTTCATACATTTACCATCTGTTCAAGTCGACGAAAGTCGCACCACTTAGCAGTTATTTATTTCAAAGTGGCCTAAATTTCGAAATCAAAGAAGGTGCCCTATACGAAAAGTATCTTCTGTGAAATGAGTCTTGCCATTCCGAAGCAATTAAAAACAATGAACATGTTTTTACATTTCTTATAAAAGAAATGTATAGAATTCGCTCAAACTTTCAAGATTTTTTCCGGGGCCCGGAGGGCCGAGTCTTATATACCTCTCGACTCAGCTCGACGGTTTGGGACAATGTCTGTGTGTGTGTCTGTGTGTGTATGTAACGGACAAATTCTCATTCGTGTTGCTCAGCAATGGCTGAACCGATCTTATCCAAACCAATTTTAAATGAAACAGTAAGTACGCTATTAATTTGTTTTTGATTCTGATGTTTAGTTTCTAAGATATGAATCTTTGAATGCGAAAAATTGGCGTTTTTTGCAGTTTTTTTTAAATTATCTACCGAAATTGACAATATAGATTAACAATTCATTTGTTTTTAGACAGCTTTAACAAATGTCTTTCGAACAAGCTATAGATTGTTGAAATCGGACTATTATCAAAAGAGATATTTAACATTAAATGCGGACGAAAGATTTTTATCATTTTTCATTGCCAGAAATATGACCAAAAACATGTAATCTATTATTAACGCCAAAACGGTTTATTTTAGGTAAATAGTATCTGCGGAGAATTTAATGGAGGCAATATGCCCTTTCTTTTGGTATTATGCTTTTGCTGATTAATCCCCCTATGAGTGAGATATTTTCACAAATTTTCTTGGAAGTGATTATATCGAAATGATGCCTTCAGCAAATTTGTAGCTCTTACTTTTGCGAATAACTTTACCGAAGACATCAAATATCTATTTTGAATACTTTAAAAGTTATGGCTTGTTGTTTGTTGATTACTCTTTGTCGCCTATTTATTGTTCAATATAGTAATAATCCATTGAAATAAGCCAAACATTATTTCGATAAATTTTGTATTTCATTTTTCTATCTACAACCGCTAGAAATAATCACCGAACACTTCCGAATTGTCTGGAAGGAACTTGATAACTTATCAGTGCAAAAATGTTCATTTGTGCGAACCTTCTGACTGCAATTTTTCTAACTTATGACCATCGGATCGATCTGAAACATATCGGAAAATGAAAAGCGAAATAAATAATTCCAAACAACGGCGTAGCCAAGAGAAGGTTTTAGGGTTTAACACCATACAACCCCCCCCCCCCCCCACCACACCCAAAAAAATATTGGATTGCAGTTGAAAATTTATTCATGCAGACTGATTTAATTCAATATTACAATAACAATTATCTGATCCGTAGATTGATAACCTGTTGTTGTAAACATCATGAGGACTTTTGATAAATTGTTGGAATGGGGTCCAAATATGTAACTGATCTATTGGTCTTGATTTCACAGTTGTCTAATAGCATCAATATCAAATTCCTGCCTGAAAACATTCCAATATAAAATTCCAGAGTTCTGAGAATCAATCATAATCCTCAGATTTATTTTTAATTTGATCTCGTTTTTGTAGAGATGTACTGTAATAAGGGTTTTTATTTAATAGGAAGCGAAGTTAAAATTGATTTAATGTCTATGAAACATAGTACTGCTCACCAAAAAATGCACAATTTTCAACATTTGCTAAAAATGTTTTTGCCTTTCTCATTCACTCTAAAATTCGTCAATTTAATCCCGACCCGGAGGGCCGAGTGTCATATGCCAATCGACTGAGTTCGTCGAGATCGGAAAATGTCTGTGTGTGTATGTGTGCATGTGGAAAAAACCTGACCTCTGTTTCTCAGAGATGGCTGGACCGATTTGCACAAAGTTAGTCTCAAATGAAAGGTACAACCTTCCCATCGGCTGCTATTGAATTTTTTTTATTGATTGGACTTCCGATTCCGGAGTTACGAGTTGAAGAGTGCAATCACACAGCAAATTCCCATATAAACTGAAATGAAAAATTTTCAAAATCAAATTTGTATTTTTGATGCCAAATGACTTTAAAATGCATGAAACATTGAGATGTTTGACAAAAATTGACTTTTTTGGACATTGGTACATTTTTGCCTTTCTCATATAGAAAGGTTATGCAATCACTCTAAAAATCGTCAATCATACCGGCCCGGAGGGAGTATGCAGTGAGGGGTTGCTACTTTAAAATTAAAACTAGTTTAAAATTTCTTAACAAGTTGAAAATTTTCGGCAGGACCTGGACCTCCCGGATCTTTCTTCATGATCCGCCGCTGGTTTCAAGCGATGTTTCAGTATCACATAGTTTTTCAAGATCGTGGCTGTCGATCCATTGTATGTATGTGCGTACTGAACATGTAATATTCATTTCCACCATTGTATTCCATAGCCATGGAATCGTAGTCTGGACAAATGAGAAAAGCACAATTGCACCACTAGGTGGATTAAAACAGGTTTTTATTTTGGGAATGCGTCGAGTAGAGACGAAAACGTAATATGATTAATAACGAGGATAACACTTTCCGAATGTGGAGAGAAATTTATAAAAAATGACGATTTTCATTCGATTCTAGCAGGTTCTGATCGATTTTAATGAGCATTTGATTTTTGTTGTATGACCAATTATATGTATAGGTCAAAAGTTTAAAAACAGTAATTTAAGGTCAAGATAGCATCATTTTGAAACCGCCAATTTCGGAGGTTTAGTATCTTCAATGAGTTTTACAAACGTTAGTATTTATGGTGAATTTTCTCAGGTTAATATTCATGACTACAATAAAGTCTCAACAAATTCGCTAAAGACACGAACTCGAAGTAATTTTAAAACTTCAAAAATTGCGGTTTCGGAATTATGCCGTTTGGACAGTATGATCGATTTTCACCAAACCCCCACTGAAACCGAAATTCTAGCTACGCCGCTGACTTCAAGTAAGTAGAAACAAAGTCGTTCTACTTTCGTTCACAAGAAATTTCTTCGAATGCTGAATATCTATTATAATACATTGAAACCTAGATTTTATCAGCCAAATATGAACATATGTTTGATGGGCTCTAGCAGACGAACAAGACTGAATTCGAGTAAATCCTTTCTTGAGCATGTTTTCCTTATCATGAAGATGGAAATATGCAAAAATAAAAAGTTCATCATAATCAGAAATAGTTATCAGACTACATCAAGGGACGGGAAAAATATTTTAACAGCTTCAGTTTATTATAAAGAAAAAAAAATTGTCCGATTTAGTCAATATCCCCATTTTGTCAGCCTAAAATACACCATTTATTGTATTTATTATTCACTGCGTTTCACATTAATAGGTACATTCCATTTTTGGGGATTTTATTATTGCATCGAACTACAACAATTTTTAGGTAGCTTTCAAGGGGTTATTTTATAGACTTCTTCCAAAATTTGGCGAACCTGTTCCAATTCGTATACCAATTAATTGGTATACTTAAGGGTTTATATGTTGCAGATAGAGAAAATACTGAAATTTTCAGCTTTTTTCCTACACAATATCACGAAAGCTTATTAAAAAAAATTCCTAATAAGTTTGTGAAAATTATAAACTATTT
The DNA here is from genome assembly GCF_030247195.1 of Topomyia yanbarensis. Taxonomy (NCBI): domain Eukaryota; kingdom Metazoa; phylum Arthropoda; class Insecta; order Diptera; family Culicidae; genus Topomyia; species Topomyia yanbarensis. Next base: position 259,500,703 of record NC_080671.1, on the reverse strand, counting down.
GAAATTTTTTAATAGTTTAATTTTGTATTCAACCGTGATTTTTTAATAAATAGTGACCATCGCTTCACAACGTAGTCTATTTTTCATGGCTTGCATGAGCACGATCTCTCGAATTGCTGACAGCGCTGTTGTTGTAGAATATTTGCTGGTTAGTCGCCAATTTAAAGCTGGGGCGCAACGACTTGGATAGGGTGCAACAACCTGGATGGGGCGCAACGACATTGATGGGGTACGAAAACTATAACGCCACTATACGTAAATTGGACCGGAAAATGAGCGGCGTGAATGCAAACATAACGAAAAGTACTAAATTGGTGCTTTTTGCTATGAAGGGTGCATTCCACATAAAAATAAATATCCGATTTCTTCGAAAACAAATTTCTCACACCCTTTAACAAAAAAGTGTGTCAATTGTTATTTGTTAAGCTTATTATTCAATAAATTGTACATATACCATAATAACCATAATGATAACTTGTAAACTTTACAATATATGGAAAGAAATTAAAATTAAAGTTGGATTTTTTATTGAAGAGTTCGGAAATTAGTATAAATAAATTGAATATTTTTATATCTCGATTCATTTTTTACTTTCTAAATATTTAGAATCATGTTGAAAAGATGGTGTAAAAGATTCATATGGGAGTCTGAATACTTCATGAGATATTTCAATAATACCAATAAAGCAAGGCTACTTTATAGTAGACACCCTGTGATAGAAACTTACAAAATGGTTTGTAAATCTGATGTGAATTTTGTTTGGTGATGGCAATGCCCTGTTTTTAAACATACGCCCTAAACGAACCCCCTGGAACTGTTACTGTTGAGGTATTGGGGCGGTAGTCTAGTACATAATATGCTAACTCTTATCATAGGCTTTGTTCAACAAGCTGAGCCACCCTAGGGACTGAAATATACCTCTATGAAGTGGTTATATACAAAGTTGTGGCGAAAAAGTGAGCTAAGTTCGTGATTTTTTTAAAGTGCTTAATGCAAATTGAGCACTTTAAAAAAATCAAAGTTCCCAAGAGATCCGGTAGCGCGGTTATCGTGCATTCTGTTCTTTGTGCAGAATAATGCGGAAATGCCTCCTTTCGAAATCAACAGGCTGTGTAGCGAAAGTATGAAAATATTTGGAACTTCATGTAAAAATTGTCTTTGTTCCAGTACCGAGTCAATTGGAAGTACTGAGCAAACAGGGAGAAAGTTATCCCGGAAGTCGCTTCTTGTTCTTCCTTTGGTACTATCGATACAGTTGAATTTTACAGTTTTCAACTGAATCGATCATCGGTGTAAATAGGAGCGTGTATTTTCTACTGCTGTTTTCTCCGGAACGATCACATGTAGTACTGGAACAAACCTATACATTGCTCCAAAACAAAAATTAAACCTTGCAGAAAAGTAGTTTTAGAATATTTAAAATAAATCCGAACAGAGAAGATTATTCTTGTGACAGAGGTTGCTTGACTCAGAAAGCAACTTACAAAAATGAAGATATTTTTCGTAATGTCCAACAACGAATATATATATTATTTTGTTTTGCTGTATTCCGATGGAAAAAACGTTATGATCGTTTAAATGCGGATATAAAGACTAAATCTTTGATTTTTCCAGAAGCATGAAATTGGTACATAATATAGAATATTTTAATCAGAACAAATATACGACCGTAACAAAACCAATATTTTGGAAACATTGGTCGAGTGGGGGTATGTCGTTTTCAACAGGGATTAGTAAAATATATTTTCTGAGCTTGAATAGCGGTGTCGAGAATAAAGCCACCTAAGAAGCCGTACTCTTCCTCTGGAGGAAGGTCTTGCATGGACTCGAGTTTACCGGATGTAGGATGCTTAGCTCTTCCAATCACTATTTCGTTTGAGGTCAGACGAAATATTGATTGTACTCGTTGGTCTTAAGCCGTTAGCAATAGTGATTAAAATTGACACAGGATCGCTGCCGTGTCGATCAGGAATTACCTTCCACATGCAATCTAACCGAGTCGAGCAGAGGGACAAGTCTAAGGAGCTTGGGCGCGCTGGGGGAGCAGGGATCCGTGTCATTTCACCGGTGTTCAAAATTGTCAATGGAGTTATCACAAAGTTTTTGGAGTGAGGTAGATTTCGATTATCATTATCATGAAAGCAATTCCATGCTATGCCGTGGGAGTTAAAATCAACTAAAACTAAGTTCAGTGCGGGAAAGAGTTCTGCATTGTCGCAAGATCTTCAATGAAAAAATAGCACGTTTTGATCCCCAAAAGTACTCTTCCGTAAGAGTGTTCTCGATCCAAGCAAATAAAATTAAAATCCATTTCTGAAGTACGTCATGTTTCGCATAATAAATTTTAAAAGGATCGAGTTTCGGGATAATGTTTTTTAATGCTACTGTTAAACAGTGATCAAATCCGTGACCTCGTTCGAATTAGCTATCGAAGGATACAATCGCTGAAAGGAGGGGCTATTTTGCAGTCAACTGCATTAAGAATGTTTTATTGCAGTGAGAAAGCTTACCAGGATGCTTTTAAGAGGGTGTTCTGTAACAATACGGTCCACAGTGCTGGGAACTTCTTTTCTGAGCTCAGGTTTCGGAGACCAGGAGCTGTTTGCTTCGGTTTTGCACCAGTAAGTACTGTTATTTTGGAGGACATTGAAGAGACACCTTCTGAACATTTCAACGAATCTTAGGAGAGGAAAAGTTCCTCCTTTTTCTATTGCTTCTAGGCGCAGCAGAAGATGTTCCCTCCTGGTGTTCATCAGAGTCACCATCGTCAGTAGACAAGCCAGTATAGATTTTTGTAGAGACTTGTGGCTTAGCTGTTTTGAAAAAGGTGTCGATATAGTTGCCACCGCCCGGTAAACACATTTTATGAAACTCTATTTCTTAAGGATAGTATAGGAAGAAATCCAAACGAAAGCTTAAGCTAGCTACCGTTATGCCCGTTTTTATGTAACCATTTTTGTTATTGCTAGATTCACTGTTTTTACCTCCATCTCTGTTCAGGCCAGTGCTCAGGACATTTTTAAGGGGGTTGGTTTTATTCGTTTCTTACAAAAGAAGGGTATAGCAACCCTCAAACTTTGAAGATCTTTTCTCAGGGCTGGAGGCCCTATTCTTTTGTATCAATCGACTCAGCTCAACAAATTGGGACAATGTCTGTTATCGAGAAGGAATCTTGAACAGACAGTGCTGCCTGTGGCTCGTGGCAGTGCGGATTACTGCAGTGATTTATAGTAAGCTTACCGACTAAACCTAAACCTCTTGTTCCTTCCAGCCTTCAACTTACGCAGTCACCGTTAGGTATTACCTCAGTATGGATTGTGTGTTTACTCTTTTTATATTGTGTTAATTGTTCGTAGATTTCCCATTGCTGTTGTTTTTAGCTTGCTGTCCAACTTTCGCGCTATATCTAACTTGCTGATGTCTACTGTAAATATCGTCACCTGCCGAGACGCGAAACGATCCAGAGGTGCTGACCTTAATGACCGACATGTCTTTACAACTACCTTTCTTGGCGCTAGTCGTTTCGAATTATCCTATTTAGCTGTTGCTGAGCGGGGTACTCTCACAGGAATAGGAATTTTTGCTTACCGATTCCCGTTTTCGTAAACCATTTAGCTCTCAGGCACTAGGACAGACCACAGGCGGTGGTATTTTTTTGGATGATCTTATCCCGATTTCTCTGACTTCGTGTTGTTTGTTTGTTGTTTTTCATCCATAGCTGATGTTGCAAGCTCAGAAAGAAGGGAAACATTTCAAAAGTAATTCAAAGCCTTCATTGGAATGGGTTTGAGACAACTATATTGCCACCTATTTAGATTCATTTTATTTTGATCTTTGTATTTTTTGCAACTCAAGAACCGCGTTTTCGGATAAAAAATACTTGTTTTTACAAATTTTGATCACCAACTTATAGGGTGTAGAGTATTTTATTCAAAATCGAGTTAATTGTATTGTCCATGCAGGAAAAGAAAAGGTGACAATATAGTTGCCACTGTCTTATAAAGGGGTAAAACAGCTAACATGAGGACGACCGCGTCACATTCAACCCGATTAGATGGTACATATACACTATACTCCTTTGCAAAAGGCCCGTAGCCAGCAATATAATTTGCGTGCTTCAAATTATTTTCCTCCACCCGAAGCTTATCAGGGCTAATTATTGATGTTTCTGTCACCGCCGAATATTGCTTCATCAGAACTCGAAAAATCTGCAATAGATCCAAACATTTCTTGTCTTCGGTCCGGAAAAGTTTACGAATGGCCCGGTTGCGGAGGGTGGGTTCGTTTTTAGTCGGGGAGGTGATTTTATTGCGACATCCATCTCGCCTTGAGGCAAACCATTATCAACGAAAGCCGTTTTTGCACGGGTTGTATTATAGTCATGAATGAGGAATATACAGTCGTGATTCACTGGTTGGCCCACAGCCTATGTCCAACTAACGAATTTGATTCGCTAGTTGGACCAACTGACAAATGTCAAAAACTCTCCAAAGAAGACGTTAGTAGTGTAAAAGATTAATAAATAGATTGTCAAAGCAAATTTGACATGAGATTTTGGCGTTCAGATGTTTTTCAGTTGGACAAAGGTCCAACGACACGGCACGAAATATTATCTGTCATTCTGCCCGAGACTTGCGCGATATTCATTCAACTTTCAGCCAAAATATCTTATGAAGGTTGCAATGATGTTCGGAAGGATTATTTGAAAACATCCATACCATGAAAAAATCATATAGGATGAAATACTCTTGCTTATAACACTAAACTTTTGCACTCTCTTCCTTTTACTACGTGATGAAGCTACAATATGCACATATTTGTATCACATATCACACTTACTTTCACTTTGAACACACGTACATATTACATTTTCAATGATAAAGTGCAGTGAAAATTATTTTTCATTAAATTTTTTTTTGAGGACCTCACAAAAATAGGTCTTGCCAAGAACCTTTCAAACAAGTATTCTAAACAAAAAATATAATTTTATTGGTTTTGTGACAACTCAGAAAAGGTATCTAAAGCTTTTGGTATCGGTTTTAATCATACTTCTCCTACAGATTAAACCATTTAAAATTTTATTAGCCAGAAAATTACTATGAGCTGTTGTTCCTCTGTCATAATAATAATTTTATAATGAGAGGTTGGTTAACTTGTTTGCAATATCAGCCAGGGTATTCAGATAAATTCAATTTTCTTGAACGATATAGACACTGTGGGTATACAGAATAACTTTTGAACCAGAAGTCGTAGCCTATTACTTTTCTTGGAAAAGTTGAACACTGTACTAGTATCTGCCGGAGATAGCATTGTACATTTTTTAGAACACATAGGAAACTGTCTACACAAATTTAAATATGAAAATTTGTGCCACCCTAGTAGTCATATGTTTGTTAAACATGTATGTGAAAATAGTTAAAACTGACGAAGCTACGGCATTTATCTTGAAATATATCCAGTGAAAAGGTAATCGTGCACAGAGCATTCGCACGATTGATTTGTTTAGAAATATTTCCTAAATTATGAACGAAGGGTTTTGCATACAAAGATGAATAACTTTTATAAGCATAAAACATTATTTTCATCCTAATTATTAGCGAATTTCCCCAAAATTCCACGCGGCCTTTCCCGATTGAAAGGAACGGCCGCGCTCCATGATACGCCGCGCTTATCCCATCTGTCATAATATCGCGATTTTGCATAACGAAGGGCTAAATAAATATGAACCAACAGGTCTGTGCCACAAAAGGAGAAGGGCTAAAGGATAACACATATTGTTCCAGAAAACAGCACTGCGTTATGCAACGTTTTGTGCAGGTTGATTATACCAGGTGCAAGTGGTGCCAAATTCACAACGTTCATTCTGAATTGAAAAGTCCTTTTAGATTACAGAATTGATAAAATTGGTTAAATGAGATAAACAAATCAATCAAATTCTGTTTTAAAAATTGTGCTTGCGTTTAAAACAAAATGGGAGGCTTATTATTACCGCTACATACTAAATTTCAAGCGCAAATAGCAAATACAATTGCTAGTTACACCAAAAGCTTACTGGCAACCTTACAGCGGCATTTAAGAAACAGTTGGTGCTGCGTGTACGTTTCAGTGAATCTCTCAATAAAAATTCCAACGTATAGGACGAACTTGTTATTAATTATTGGAGTATAGCAAATATCAAACGTAGTTAATTTAATCGTGCGTGCAAACGCGAAAAAGACGGGAGCGGACTTGGTGGGCACAATGTCAGAACCACCACAACGAATTCTCTAGACTATAAATGGTATTGGTTTTAAATTTCAAAGCAAAAACGTGATTGGAACACTTCAGCGAACCACCTGTTATTTTCTTTTTTCCAATGCGGGGGGGGGGGGAAGGGCATGTCATGTTTGTTCTTAAACGACTTTTTTCTTCGCTCCAAAGAGCGTTGCAGTAGTTCTGTGTAAAAGTTTGAGCTTAGAGATGCAAAGAGGCATGAGTTTCGGGCTTCCGAGTTTTGTTTTTTTTCATGAGCTGTATAAGTATAGTCAAACATGAAATTTCAGAAACAACTAACATACCGCGTAGTAGCACAGCACCGGCTGGCTGGCTGGCTTGATTGCAGAGGGGAAGGAGCTATCTGACCAAGAACTTATTTCTCATAACAGTTCGATATGGCTTAAAGCCGCAGGCAAATTACTCTTACGTATGTGTTGGTGACCATACTGACATAAAAAGAAATTCGCGTTAAAATAATTTACCCAAGAGACTTGAACCGACAATCATTGTCTCACCGAAGACACCCCTTTACTAACTGAGCTAACGCGATACATAACAGCGTGATGGCAAAGTGGCATACATAAGTTTCGCTTGAGCGTGAACGATCTAAGCGCAGAGCTTCTGCTCGTGCATGCATGGGTATGGGACATTGCAAGATGACGTCGTATGAGTAAAAATGCTCGAAAAAATGACAGCTCAGCGAGCTTGTTTACATGGACTTCGAAATTTTTTTATTCCGATTCAGTGCAAGTGAGCGTGTCATATCTTCGAGCATTTTTACTCATATGACGTCAACTTGCAATGTCCCATACCCATGCCATGCACGGGCCGCAGCTCAATACGCTTGAATCGTTCACGCTCAAGCGAAACTTATGTATGTCACTTTGCGAAGACACTGTCATGTATCGCTATAGCACAGTTAGTAAAGGGGTTTCTTTGGTGAGATATTGATTGTCGGTTCAAGTCTTGGTAATTGTTTAACGCGAATTTATTTTTATGTCAGTTGGTCACCAACGCATACGTAAGAGTTATTTACCTGCGACGTCAAGCCATACCGAACTTTTGAATGAGAATGAAGTTCCGGGCCAGAGAGCTCCTTTCCCCTCTGCAATCAAGCCAGCCAACCAGCCAGCTGTGCTACTAACGGTAGGGGAGACCGGGGCTAGTTGGCGGTGTTTTCAGTTTTCATTTTTTACTGCTTTGACTTTGGTAGATCTTGCAAAATAGAACACGTTGCATGAAATAGTAGACTGTTGGCAACATCTCTGAATTTTATTAAAATGTTTGATACGTTGTCTTCATTTCTAGAGACAAAAAAAGTAACGCGGAAAAGCCGCCAACTTACCCCAGCCTCGGGGTAAGTTGGCGGTATGCATGGGGTAAGTTGGCGGACTGCCAGAAAATAAGCAATTCATTAGGAATACAATCACATAAGTGGTCCATATGGAATGTGCCGATTGTCTTTTCAATAAAACTGTATAGTATTCGACATATCTCATTATATTTCAGTTTCAATACCCTGTCATTTTGACTTCGACGCGTACTCCATATTCAAAAGCAAATTTACGAAATTCTTCAGGCGTTTGGCTGAAATAATTGTCCATTTCATTGACGAGAGACATAAGAAAAAATTTCTCATACTTTGGAGTGAATTCCAGAAATAAAAATATATTATGACTATTTTTGCACTATTAATAGTACCGCCTACTTACCCCGTGTGCGTTACCGCCAACTTACCCCAACCGCATATTTTATAAAAAAGGATTTAAAAAATTACTTTTGGGTATGAATAGGCATAATATCTATACGGATGCTGAAGCCTCTTTTCACGCACTACCGAAAAATATAATCGTTCGGGACCTTAAATTACACAAAATGTTTAAAATTAAGAAAATTTACAAATTATGCTCAAAAACACAATTTCGTCCACAGCTTCTACAAAACATAATGTTTCGCAACAAAAACACATTGGATAATGCGTTTCACATTACTTAAGGTACACAACGAGAGACAACGCTTTATGTCTAATAGAAACGGAGAAAAAGGAGTTCCGCCAACATACCCCAACCGCCAACTAGCCCCGGGCTCCCCTATATTATTTGTTTCTGAAATTTTATGTTTGACATATAAGCTGATGAAAAAAATATTAACAAAACTCGGAGGAGCGAGAACTCATGCCTCGTTTTATCTCTAAACCCCAACCCTTACACAGAACTACTGCAACGCTCTAAGGAACGAAGAAAACAGTTGTTTAGGGACGATTCATAAATTACATAACGCTTTTAGGAGGGAGGGGGTACGACAAGTTGTGACATGTTGTGACATAGGGGGAGGGGGAGTAAGCTAGATAGTTACGTAATATGTTTTCACCGAAGAAAAAAAATTTCAATGAACAACATAATAGAAGAGGGGGGGATGGAGACATTTGTGACAATTTGTTACATGGGGGGAGTCAATTTTGGGCAATTTTTACGTTACGTAATTTATTACGTATTACGTATTATTTATTTATTATCCACAAGCATGACATGCCCGGCGCATGTGCACCGTATTGTCTAAAAGAAAAAAGAGAAGAAACAGGTGGTTCACTGAAGTGTTCCAATAACGTTTGTGCTTGGAAATTTAAAGCCAATGCCATTCTCAATGATAGGTAAGGGACCATTCATAAATTACGTAACGCAAAAATTGCCCAGAATTGTCTCCTTCCTCCCCCCATGTAACAAGTTGTCATAAATTTCTCTATTACGTAACAAATTCCTCGAAAAAAATTGTTTCGTAACGATCTGGCTTACTCCCTCTCCCCCATATGTCACAACTTTTCGTACCCCCCTAAACGCGTTACGTAATTTATGAATGGTTCCTAATCACCAGATGGAACTTTCTAAATGGAGCCTAACTTTGCAGGGATGATTACTTTCGACCATAGCATGTTTTTGTTACAGCTCAGCAAAACAAAAAAAAAATAAAATGCTACAGGCTACCAAAAAAAAAATTTTGTTGTTAAAATTTCCAAAAATAGTTAAAATTTGTTTAATGAAGATTACCACTAAACACAAACACTTTCAGCTTCAATTTTCTTTAACCGAAAGCTACGATTATTCAAACAATGTGTGTGTATGAAAGGTGTGAGCGTTGGGAAGAAATACTAGTGCGGATGACAACAGACAATCATGTTTTAGTATCATACTATGTTGCGTTTCGGCTTCGCCTCTTCAGAAACCGACACTAACGTATTGTCGGAATAGATTAGCGCCGGCTTGACGCAAATCCCTTAAAACTAAAACACACTATGTGTTTCAATCAAACGACTGATCAAACGTGATGTCCCGTTCGAGCAGAAGTTCTGTTTATGCCGATGAGACACAAGTGAAGCCGAAACTTGTCTTGGCTTAGCAGGCCTATGCGAAAGCACTATGCTATATTTCACCCTAAGGAGGAAAATTTGGTAAAAACCAAAATTTCTCACTAGGGTGAAAATTTGTTGGTAAAAACCAGTCTTTGTACAGGAGGGCACAAATCCTTATTTCATACTATGTTGCGTTTCGGCTTCGCCTCTTCAGAAACCGACACTAACGTATTGTCGGAATAGATTAGCGCCGGCTTGACGCAAATCCCTTAAAACTAAAACACACTATGTGTTTCAATCAAACGACTGATCAAACGTGATGTCCCGTTCGAGCAGAAGTTCTGTTTATGCCGATGAGACACAAGTGAAGCCGAAACTTGTCTTGGCTTAGCAGGCCTATGCGAAAGCACTATGCTATATTTCACCCTAAGGAGGAAAATTTGGTAAAAACCAAAATTTCTCACTAGGGTGAAAATTTGTTGGTAAAAACCAGTCTTTGTACAGGAGGGCACAAATCCTTATTTCATACTATGTTGCGTTTCGGCTTCGCCTCTTCAGAAACCGACACTAACGTATTGTCGGAATAGATTAGCGCCGGCTTGACGCAAATCCCTTAAAACTAAAACACACTATGTGTTTCAATCAAACGACTGATCAAACGTGATGTCCCGTTCGAGCAGAAGTTCTGTTTATGCCGATGAGACACAAGTGAAGCCGAAACTTGTCTTGGCTTAGCAGGCCTATGCGAAAGCACTATGCTATATTTCACCCTAAGGAGGAAAATTTGGTAAAAACCAAAATTTCTCACTAGGGTGAAAATTTGTTGGTAAAAACCAGTCTTTGTACAGGAGGGCACAAATCCTTATTTCATACTATGTTGCGTTTCGGCTTCGCCTCTTCAGAAACCGACACTAACGTATTGTCGGAATAGATTAGCGCCGGCTTGACGCAAATCCCTTAAAACTAAAACACACTATGTGTTTCAATCAAACGACTGATCAAACGTGATGTCCCGTTCGAGCAGAAGTTCTGTTTATGCCGATGAGACACAAGTGAAGCCGAAACTTGTCTTGGCTTAGCAGGCCTATGCGAAAGCACTATGCTATATTTCACCCTAAGGAGGAAAATTTGGTAAAAACCAAAATTTCTCACTAGGGTGAAAATTTGTTGGTAAAAACCAGTCTTTGTACAGGAGGGCACAAATCCTTATTTCATACTATGTTGCGTTTCGGCTTCGCCTCTTCAGAAACCGACACTAACGTATTGTCGGAATAGATTAGCGCCGGCTTGACGCAAATCCCTTAAAACTAAAACACACTATGTGTTTCAATCAAACGACTGATCAAACGTGATGTCCCGTTCGAGCAGAAGTTCTGTTTATGCCGATGAGACACAAGTGAAGCCGAAACTTGTCTTGGCTTAGCAGGCCTATGCGAAAGCACTGTGCTATATTTCACCCTAAGGAGGAAAATTTGGTAAAAACCAAAATTTCTCACTAGGGTGAAAATTTGTTGGTAAAAACCAGTCTTTGTACAGGAGGGCACAAATCCTTATTTCATACTATGTTGCGTTTCGGCTTCGCCTCTTCAGAAACCGACACTAACGTATTGTCGGAATAGATTAGCGCCGGCTTGACGCAAATCCCTTAAAACTAAAACACACTATGTGTTTCAATCAAACGACTGATCAAACGTGATGTCCCGTTCGAGCAGAAGTTCTGTTTATGCCGATGAGACACAAGTGAAGCCGAAACTTGTCTTGGCTTAGCAGGCCTATGCGAAAGCACTATGCTATATTTCACCCTAAGGAGGAAAATTTGGTAAAAACCAAAATTTCTCACTAGGGTGAAAATTTGTTGGTAAAAACCAGTCTTTGTACAGGAGGGCACAAATCCTTATTTCATACTATGTTGCGTTTCGGCTTCGCCTCTTCAGAAACCGACACTAACGTATTGTCGGAATAGATTAGCGCCGGCTTGACGCAAATCCCTTAAAACTAAAACACACTATGTGTTTCAATCAAACGACTGATCAAACGTGATGTCCCGTTCGAGCAGAAGTTCTGTTTATGCCGATGAGACACAAGTGAAGCCGAAACTTGTCTTGGCTTAGCAGGCCTATGCGAAAGCACTATGCTATATTTCACCCTAAGGAGGAAAATTTGGTAAAAACCAAAATTTCTCACTAGGGTGAAAATTTGTTGGTAAAAACCAGTCTTTGTACAGGAGGGCACAAATCCTTATTTCATACTATGTTGCGTTTCGGCTTCGCCTCTTCAGAAACCGACACTAACGTATTGTCGGAATAGATTAGCGCCGGCTTGACGCAAATCCCTTAAAACTAAAACACACTATGTGTTTCAATCAAACGACTGATCAAACGTGATGTCCCGTTCGAGCAGAAGTTCTGTTTATGCCGATGAGACACAAGTGAAGCCGAAACTTGTCTTGGCTTAGCAGGCCTATGCGAAAGCACTATGCTATATTTCACCCTAAGGAGGAAAATTTGGTAAAAACCAAAATTTCTCACTAGGGTGAAAATTTGTTGGTAAAAACCAGTCTTTGTACAGGAGGGCACAAATCCTTATTTCATACTATGTTGCGTTTCGGCTTCGCCTCTTCAGAAACCGACACTAACGTATTGTCGGAATAGATTAGCGCCGGCTTGACGCAAATCCCTTAAAACTAAAACACACTATGTGTTTCAATCAAACGACTGATCAAACGTGATGTCCCGTTCGAGCAGAAGTTCTGTTTATGCCGATGAGACACAAGTGAAGCCGAAACTTGTCTTGGCTTAGCAGGCCTATGCGAAAGCACTATGCTATATTTCACCCTAAGGAGGAAAATTTGGTAAAAACCAAAATTTCTCACTAGGGTGAAAATTTGTTGGTAAAAACCAGTCTTTGTACAGGAGGGCACAAATCCTTATTTCATACTATGTTGCGTTTCGGCTTCGCCTCTTAAGAAACCGACACTAACGTATTGTCGGAATAGATTAGCGCCGGCTTGACGCAAATCCCTTAAAACTAAAACACACTATGTGTTTCAATCAAACGACTGATCAAACGTGATGTCCCGTTCGAGCAGAAGTTCTGTTTATGCCGATGAGACACAAGTGAAGCCGAAACTTGTCTTGGCTTAGCAGGCCTATGCGAAAGCACTATGCTATATTTCACCCTAAGGAGGAAAATTTGGTAAAAACCAAAATTTCTCACTAGGGTGAAAATTTGTTGGTAAAAACCAGTCTTTGTACAGGAGGGCACAAATCCTTATTTCATACTATGTTGCGTTTCGGCTTCGCCTCTTCAGAAACCGACACTAACGTATTGTCGGAATAGATTAGCGCCGGCTTGACGCAAATCCCTTAAAACTAAAACACACTATGTGTTTCAATCAAACGACTGATCAAACGTGATGTCCCGTTCGAGCAGAAGTTCTGTTTATGCCGATGAGACACAAGTGAAGCCGAAACTTGTCTTGGCTTAGCAGGCCTATGCGAAAGCACTATGCTATATTTCACCCTAAGGAGGAAAATTTGGTAAAAACCAAAATTTCTCACTAGGGTGAAAATTTGTTGGTAAAAACCAGTCTTTGTACAGGAGGGCACAAATCCTTATTTCATACTATGTTGCGTTTCGGCTTCGCCTCTTCAGAAACCGACACTAACGTATTGTCGGAATAGATTAGCGCCGGCTTGACGCAAATCCCTTAAAACTAAAACACACTATGTGTTTCAATCAAACGACTGATCAAACGTGATGTCCCGTTCGAGCAGAAGTTCTGTTTATGCCGATGAGACACAAGTGAAGCCGAAACTTGTCTTGGCTTAGCAGGCCTATGCGAAAGCACTATGCTATATTTCACCCTAAGGAGGAAAATTTGGTAAAAACCAAAATTTCTCACTAGGGTGAAAATTTGTTGGTAAAAACCAGTCTTTGTACAGGAGGGCACAAATCCTTATTTCATACTATGTTGCGTTTCGGCTTCGCCTCTTCAGAAACCGACACTAACGTATTGTCGGAATAGATTAGCGCCGGCTTGACGCAAATCCCTTAAAACTAAAACACACTATGTGTTTCAATCAAACGACTGATCAAACGTGATGTCCCGTTCGAGCAGAAGTTCTGTTTATGCCGATGAGACACAAGTGAAGCCGAAACTTGTCTTGGCTTAGCAGGCCTATGCGAAAGCACTGTGCTATATTTCACCCTAAGGAGGAAAATTTGGTAAAAACCAAAATTTCTCACTAGGGTGAAAATTTGTTGGTAAAAACCAGTCTTTGTACAGGAGGGCACAAATCCTTATTTCATACTATGTTGCGTTTCGGCTTCGCCTCTTCAGAAACCGACACTAACGTATTGTCGGAATAGATTAGCGCCGGCTTGACGCAAATCCCTTAAAACTAAAACACACTATGTGTTTCAATCAAACGACTGATCAAACGTGATGTCCCGTTCGAGCAGAAGTTCTGTTTATGCCGATGAGACACAAGTGAAGCCGAAACTTGTCTTGGCTTAGCAGGCCTATGCGAAAGCACTATGCTATATTTCACCCTAAGGAGGAAAATTTGGTAAAAACCAAAATTTCTCACTAGGGTGAAAATTTGTTGGTAAAAACCAGTCTTTGTACAGGAGGGCACAAATCCTTATTTCATACTATGTTGCGTTTCGGCTTCGCCTCTTCAGAAACCGACACTAACGTATTGTCGGAATAGATTAGCGCCGGCTTGACGCAAATCCCTTAAAACTAAAACACACTATGTGTTTCAATCAAACGACTGATCAAACGTGATGTCCCGTTCGAGCAGAAGTTCTGTTTATGCCGATGAGACACAAGTGAAGCCGAAACTTGTCTTGGCTTAGCAGGCCTATGCGAAAGCACTATGCTATATTTCACCCTAAGGAGGAAAATTTGGTAAAAACCAAAATTTCTCACTAGGGTGAAAATTTGTTGGTAAAAACCAGTCTTTGTACAGGAGGGCACAAATCCTTATTTCATACTATGTTGCGTTTCGGCTTCGCCTCTTCAGAAACCGACACTAACGTATTGTCGGAATAGATTAGCGCCGGCTTGACGCAAATCCCTTAAAACTAAAACACACTATGTGTTTCAATCAAACGACTGATCAAACGTGATGTCCCGTTCGAGCAGAAGTTCTGTTTATGCCGATGAGACACAAGTGAAGCCGAAACTTGTCTTGGCTTAGCAGGCCTATGCGAAAGCACTATGCTATATTTCACCCTAAGGAGGAAAATTTGGTAAAAACCAAAATTTCTCACTAGGGTGAAAATTTGTTGGTAAAAACCAGTCTTTGTACAGGAGGGCACAAATCCTTATTTCATACTATGTTGCGTTTCGGCTTCGCCTCTTCAGAAACCGACACTAACGTATTGTCGGAATAGATTAGCGCCGGCTTGACGCAAATCCCTTAAAACTAAAACACACTATGTGTTTCAATCAAACGACTGATCAAACGTGATGTCCCGTTCGAGCAGAAGTTCTGTTTATGCCGATGAGACACAAGTGAAGCCGAAACTTGTCTTGGCTTAGCAGGCCTATGCGAAAGCACTATGCTATATTTCACCCTAAGGAGGAAAATTTGGTAAAAACCAAAATTTCTCACTAGGGTGAAAATTTGTTGGTAAAAACCAGTCTTTGTACAGGAGGGCACAAATCCTTATTTCATACTATGTTGCGTTTCGGCTTCGCCTCTTCAGAAACCGACACTAACGTATTGTCGGAATAGATTAGCGCCGGCTTGACGCAAATCCCTTAAAACTAAAACACACTATGTGTTTCAATCAAACGACTGATCAAACGTGATGTCCCGTTCGAGCAGAAGTTCTGTTTATGCCGATGAGACACAAGTGAAGCCGAAACTTGTCTTGGCTTAGCAGGCCTATGCGAAAGCACTATGCTATATTTCACCCTAAGGAGGAAAATTTGGTAAAAACCAAAATTTCTCACTAGGGTGAAAATTTGTTGGTAAAAACCAGTCTTTGTACAGGAGGGCACAAATCCTTATTTCATACTATGTTGCGTTTCGGCTTCGCCTCTTCAGAAACCGACACTAACGTATTGTCGGAATAGATTAGCGCCGGCTTGACGCAAATCCCTTAAAACTAAAACACACTATGTGTTTCAATCAAACGACTGATCAAACGTGATGTCCCGTTCGAGCAGAAGTTCTGTTTATGCCGATGAGACACAAGTGAAGCCGAAACTTGTCTTGGCTTAGCAGGCCTATGCGAAAGCACTGTGCTATATTTCACCCTAAGGAGGAAAATTTGGTAAAAACCAAAATTTCTCACTAGGGTGAAAATTTGTTGGTAAAAACCAGTCTTTGTACAGGAGGGCACAAATCCTTATTTCATACTATGTTGCGTTTCGGCTTCGCCTCTTCAGAAACCGACACTAACGTATTGTCGGAATAGATTAGCGCCGGCTTGACGCAAATCCCTTAAAACTAAAACACACTATGTGTTTCAATCAAACGACTGATCAAACGTGATGTCCCGTTCGAGCAGAAGTTCTGTTTATGCCGATGAGACACAAGTGAAGCCGAAACTTGTCTTGGCTTAGCAGGCCTATGCGAAAGCACTATGCTATATTTCACCCTAAGGAGGAAAATTTGGTAAAAACCAAAATTTCTCACTAGGGTGAAAATTTGTTGGTAAAAACCAGTCTTTGTACAGGAGGGCACAAATCCTTATTTCATACTATGTTGCGTTTCGGCTTCGCCTCTTCAGAAACCGACACTAACGTATTGTCGGAATAGATTAGCGCCGGCTTGACGCAAATCCCTTAAAACTAAAACACACTATGTGTTTCAATCAAACGACTGATCAAACGTGATGTCCCGTTCGAGCAGAAGTTCTGTTTATGCCGATGAGACACAAGTGAAGCCGAAACTTGTCTTGGCTTAGCAGGCCTATGCGAAAGCACTATGCTATATTTCACCCTAAGGAGGAAAATTTGGTAAAAACCAAAATTTCTCACTAGGGTGAAAATTTGTTGGTAAAAACCAGTCTTTGTACAGGAGGGCACAAATCCTTATTTCATACTATGTTGCGTTTCGGCTTCGCCTCTTCAGAAACCGACACTAACGTATTGTCGGAATAGATTAGCGCCGGCTTGACGCAAATCCCTTAAAACTAAAACACACTATGTGTTTCAATCAAACGACTGATCAAACGTGATGTCCCGTTCGAGCAGAAGTTCTGTTTATGCCGATGAGACACAAGTGAAGCCGAAACTTGTCTTGGCTTAGCAGGCCTATGCGAAAGCACTATGCTATATTTCACCCTAAGGAGGAAAATTTGGTAAAAACCAAAATTTCTCACTAGGGTGAAAATTTGTTGGTAAAAACCAGTCTTTGTACAGGAGGGCACAAATCCTTATTTCATACTATGTTGCGTTTCGGCTTCGCCTCTTCAGAAACCGACACTAACGTATTGTCGGAATAGATTAGCGCCGGCTTGACGCAAATCCCTTAAAACTAAAACACACTATGTGTTTCAATCAAACGACTGATCAAACGTGATGTCCCGTTCGAGCAGAAGTTCTGTTTATGCCGATGAGACACAAGTGAAGCCGAAACTTGTCTTGGCTTAGCAGGCCTATGCGAAAGCACTATGCTATATTTCACCCTAAGGAGGAAAATTTGGTAAAAACCAAAATTTCTCACTAGGGTGAAAATTTGTTGGTAAAAACCAGTCTTTGTACAGGAGGGCACAAATCCTTATTTCATACTATGTTGCGTTTCGGCTTCGCCTCTTAAGAAACCGACACTAACGTATTGTCGGAATAGATTAGCGCCGGCTTGACGCAAATCCCTTAAAACTAAAACACACTATGTGTTTCAATCAAACGACTGATCAAACGTGATGTCCCGTTCGAGCAGAAGTTCTGTTTATGCCGATGAGACACAAGTGAAGCCGAAACTTGTCTTGGCTTAGCAGGCCTATGCGAAAGCACTATGCTATATTTCACCCTAAGGAGGAAAATTTGGTAAAAACCAAAATTTCTCACTAGGGTGAAAATTTGTTGGTAAAAACCAGTCTTTGTACAGGAGGGCACAAATCCTTATTTCATACTATGTTGCGTTTCGGCTTCGCCTCTTCAGAAACCGACACTAACGTATTGTCGGAATAGATTAGCGCCGGCTTGACGCAAATCCCTTAAAACTAAAACACACTATGTGTTTCAATCAAACGACTGATCAAACGTGATGTCCCGTTCGAGCAGAAGTTCTGTTTATGCCGATGAGACACAAGTGAAGCCGAAACTTGTCTTGGCTTAGCAGGCCTATGCGAAAGCACTGTGCTATATTTCACCCTAAGGAGGAAAATTTGGTAAAAACCAAAATTTCTCACTAGGGTGAAAATTTGTTGGTAAAAACCAGTCTTTGTACAGGAGGGCACAAATCCTTATTTCATACTATGTTGCGTTTCGGCTTCGCCTCTTCAGAAACCGACACTAACGTATTGTCGGAATAGATTAGCGCCGGCTTGACGCAAATCCCTTAAAACTAAAACACACTATGTGTTTCAATCAAACGACTGATCAAACGTGATGTCCCGTTCGAGCAGAAGTTCTGTTTATGCCGATGAGACACAAGTGAAGCCGAAACTTGTCTTGGCTTAGCAGGCCTATGCGAAAGCACTATGCTATATTTCACCCTAAGGAGGAAAATTTGGTAAAAACCAAAATTTCTCACTAGGGTGAAAATTTGTTGGTAAAAACCAGTCTTTGTACAGGAGGGCACAAATCCTTATTTCATACTATGTTGCGTTTCGGCTTCGCCTCTTCAGAAACCGACACTAACGTATTGTCGGAATAGATTAGCGCCGGCTTGACGCAAATCCCTTAAAACTAAAACACACTATGTGTTTCAATCAAACGACTGATCAAACGTGATGTCCCGTTCGAGCAGAAGTTCTGTTTATGCCGATGAGACACAAGTGAAGCCGAAACTTGTCTTGGCTTAGCAGGCCTATGCGAAAGCACTAAGCTATATTTCACCCTAAGGAGGAAAATTTGGTAAAAACCAAAATTTCTCACTAGGGTGAAAATTTGTTGGTAAAAACCAGTCTTTGTACAGGAGGGCACAAATCCTTATTTCATACTATGTTGCGTTTCGGCTTCGCCTCTATTGCATAATGTTTTAGTAGTTTTATTTAGATTTAGAGACAGCCTAGAGGCGGTGTTAGGAACTAGAGGGTTAATTTGATTAAAACCATAACATCCACCAGTAAAATCTAACATCCGGACGATTAACATTGCTGTCGTTTGTTTTGTTTTTTTGTGACATTTGACGTACTAATGAAAGTTTAATTTGTCTTCAAATGCTGTACATAATCGTACAAATAATAACCTGTCATAATAAAGTGAAGAAAAAATGTATTTATGGAGAAAGTCGCAGGGGATCGGTTTTATTCGTAATTCCCCTAAAATTACTAGTCGTAACTCGGTGAACTTATGGCACTCAGAAGAAGTTCATGTATGTTATATTTCAACCAAGTGACTGTCTGTTGGTACGGCATGGTTCGAAAACGCGCTACGGAGTAAACAAATGGTTGGTGGAAATTGGCCGGTTCAAGCCCATTCCGCTACCTCACTG
This sequence comes from Topomyia yanbarensis, assembly GCF_030247195.1. Lineage (NCBI taxonomy): Eukaryota > Metazoa > Arthropoda > Insecta > Diptera > Culicidae > Topomyia > Topomyia yanbarensis. The sequence continues at coordinate 259,481,479 of NC_080671.1, read as the reverse complement.
TTTTTTTTTCTGGTTCTTTTTTTTTTCTAATTACGATATGATGTTCATATCGCGATGTTATATTTGAAAGATGCTTTTTGTTAGATATATTTGAACGACACGTTTTACTACATCAGATTCAATGAAAATTTACAAGTTTCTTTCAAATTGATGTAAAATGACTGATGCAACTAGCATAGCAACATAAGTGGCCTTAATGTTCAGATGTTATCGTCATAAACAGCCAGATTTGAAGGGTATTAGTTTTGGCTCTTGATTTTTTGCTGCCTGTAAGCGGAATCGATAGTATTAATTAATAAGGGAAAGTTCCCGGTTATGGCATATCTGTTATTTCTGGTGTGTTGCACGCTTTATTGCATTTTTGACAAAGTTATATTCTAAACTTTTAGGTTTATGATGGTATTACCAAATACAAATATGTTTTGTGAATTTGTATTTGGTATTACTATCATTATCGCTGGATGCTCCGTTCAAACATTTTTGGGTTCAATCAAAATGCGCTCCAGGTTCGCAGACTCTGTCTTTCTGGTGTTTAATGACAGATATCGCCAAACTTACTCACCTGCAATATACTGCTCATGATCACATATTTGTCATATATTTGGGATTATTAATTTTTATCTAAATGATTTGTGATCATGGGCAGTAGAACTTGCTGCAGTTTGGCTGAATTTTCTATTGAATACTCATTAGCTCTGAGATACTTACTATATCTGAAATTTTAAGCAGAATAATATTTTTTCGAAATTGCTTATGGTAAACGAAATTGTAAACTTTTGGTTGGTTAGTGAACATAAACAGTGTTGAGTTTTAAAATGTTATTTTTGTGCTCTGTATTAATAGCGTCTAAACCATTGGTTTTGCGGTTAGTTCGGAAAATTTTCGTTATTTCCAAACACGTTTTTTCGATTCCAAACAAATTCAAATAGAGACTTACTCTATTCAGTAAAGTTGTAGCTAATTCTAATACCAACAAAGAAATTTGTTGAGAACACTTGTAAAGTCATGAAGAGGCTGATCATGGTATGTTGATGTCGAGATTCTATGTATGAATAAATGTTGGGTTAACCAAATCGGTTAAAATATTATCATGATTTAATCACTGTAGTGTAGTGAGCAGCGTAATGTTTCGTTTGATTAGAAGCACAGTTTTCTAGCTCCCACTCCCTCAGACCGTCAAAGCTTTGGGGCTTTATGACAAAATTATAATTTTTTCAATATTCAAACCGCAAGTCAATATATTAATGTGATGTTATGTAATATATTTTTGCATTTGCGAAATTGTTTATTAATTACAAATACCTTCAAACTGATCTAATTGACTGACATTGTACTTTGAGGAACCTAATTTTTCGAATTTGCCCAGTATTCTTTTTGTTAACTTCTAATTTTATCAGATTGTCATATCACAATAATTAGTCTACAGTATCGAAATAGTAGGCCTAGGTCGTATTTAATATTCCAAATAACAATTGGTTTATTAAATAGAATCAGTCAGTAAAAATGATTTTATGGAAACATGATTTTGTGAGGCTAAAAAAGTCACCTTTCTCCTAACGTTACTAGAGGCAAACACTGATTGTCTACCTTTTGAGATACTGCGCGCCATTTGTGGAATTCTGCAGAAACGGTTAGAGATACGATCAAACCGACTAAAAATTCACCCTTTAGGGTAACAAAATTGCCTATTCACCCTGAAAAAAAATTAAATTAATTTTTTTTTGTTGGTCGTTATTGGGATTCAATCGCCCTCACCTTTATAATTTTAGCGCGAACATAGCGTTGCTGTCTCTAATATGTACCGTTCGAACCGTTCTGTTCCGCTCCAACGCCCCGTTACCATACCATTAACTTATAGGGTAATGAGCTTATTTTCACAATGTTTCTATTTGCCATCTTTGTTCAACGCATTGGGCGACAATTGAGGCACTAAATCCGAATTTTCGTTGCGCTCAAACACGAGCATTTCATTGTTTTCAGGGCATTTGTGTTATTAGATTGATTCTAATCAACGAAGCAAAGCTCTTGATGCCAATTCATACGCATTCCATCGATTGTAGGCCGAGTAATTAATGAATTAGTGAGGTACCTTCCTTAATAGGGTGAAAATAGGCAATTTACCGTTTGTAAAAGTAATGGTAGTGGGCCTTCTTGTAGATGGATATACTGGATATATTTTTCCTAGAATTCATTTTACATTCAATATGTTGAACACCCAGAATTGGAACTTAAAATCGCAACGAAAGACGTTGTAACAATGGAAAAAATTGACAAGTGCTCTAAGCATCAGATGCTCGAGAAAACATGAAAACCGAGGGACTGTCGATCGAGCCAGTAAGAGACAAAACTATTCAGTAAGAACAACATTGCTGCATTGCCTTACAAGTTGTAAGTTACAATATTACATCATCACAAAGTGTTAGGAAGTTGATAGAACTGTTGATCATCGGCAATTGTCGCGTCTTCGCGTTTGAATAACTAGATACTTCAATGGTTATCAAAGTTGCTAAACTTTCGTATTCTTTAGTTGCTGTTACTATTCAGCTCTCCCTTGCCGAACACCTGAAATGAATGAATGATAAAATACTTTCATACTTTACTTGATGGGCTATATTGTGTCGATTTCGAAATGTATATATAGTTTATTTAGTAACGTTATAGCAGATCAACTTAAAGGACGTGAGTTCAAATCTATGTTTTCTCTCGTTTTTTTATATTGCGATTTTTTTAAAGCTAAAATAGCTCAAGCCAGTTTACTGTGCATCTCGACTTTTTTATGTGTTCATTACAGCAAATTAAGTTTTCAAGTGCCACCCACGCATCATTGTGCAGTCTATTTTTTCTTTGGACGGTCTTAATCCTCAAAAAGGCAAGCTAAAATCGTGGCTTCAACAAGCATTGCTCCTAAGACCCGGTGATATTAAGTCTTTTTTGGCTTTCTATCAGTGAGAGAATTGAAAGCCCGAAAAAGCTCCATCATTTCTGTTCATAATTACAAGTTTATTCAAATTAGAGGATAATTATTGTAACCAGCCGTGCCTCTGAGACTACTTGTCTTTCTGAGGGTTAAAGAATATTATTAATACATATATTTTAAACATGGTATACAACACATAAATGATATGATAGAACGTTTGACAGATGAGTAATTATTGTATTCATCATTAAAGTTGTTTTGAAAAAGGGATATTTTGAAATCAGTGTATCAGTGATTATGCAATGAGAGCAGATGCGTGCCTTAAGAGACATGATCTTCTACAATTAACAAAAAAAATCAAAGCTTTTTGAGTGATTTAGTGGAGGGGCTAAGACATGGTCTTTATTAATCACATAATAAAGGTTCAAGTAAATTTTATTAATACCTCGGCATGCAAAAAATGGATTGCGTTAAAATCGTTATCAATATGATGGCTTCATTCGTCAGTACAGTATTAAAATTCGCACAAAAAACGGGTGTTACACGCAAGCCAATGATTAAATTTTAAAAGCATTTATAGTATGTTTATAAAAGTGCACGACAAACCTACATGATGGTCGAATCAGTTTATTTGTACCCTGCGTGTTTGGCTAGCGTAACATCTACTGCCCCCACAAACATTCAAACTATTCACTATGAACACCATAAAAGCACCTAAAAAGAATTCTTTTTAATCAGTTTGATTTTTCATTGCTCCTGAGCTAGAAAATATACCACAGAAATACGCCATATGCACCTCAGAGAGCTTAGAAGCGCCCTACGAGTTAGGATAGACTATCCACTACCATCTCATGAGCTCAAATACTCATACCAACGCCCCAAAGAGATACAGTATATGCGCCCCAGAAAATCTGAAAGCGCCCGGCAAGTTAGGATAGACTATTCGCATAACGCCCCATGAGCATACTACCTACCCGTTAGCTCAACATACTCATACTACTGACCCATAGAGCCTGAAAACGCCCTGCAACTTAGGATAGATTATTACCGCCTCATAAGCTTAAATACTCATTTATATGCGCCCCAACGATACTGAAACCGGTTGAAAGCGCCTTGTAATTTTGGAAAGTTTATTGCCCACCTATCTAATTGCCAGACGAGCCATGGGAATATCATACTACCTCTCCAGCGAGTGTGGAAGTGCTCTGCAATATATGGGAAATTCATACTACCGCCCAATACAGTCTCGGAGTGCCGTGCGAACTATGAGAATATCGGACTTGCGCCCTAGGTAGTTTAAGAGAGCCCTGCGACCTATGCGAATATAAAACTAGTGCCCGAGAGACTCTGAGAGCGCCCTGCGAGCAATATGAATATCATGCTGGCGTCCCATATAGTCGCTGTGAGCTATGAGAAGCACCCCAGCGAGTGCGGAAGCGCTCTCCGAGCTATGGGAATATCAGACTAGTACTCAAGAGAATCTTACAGCGCCCTACGCACTATGAGAATATTAGACTAGCGCCCTAGCGAGTTTAAGAGCGCCCTGCGAACTATGTGAAAATGGTAAAAGCACTCGAGAGAATCTAAGACTACCCTGCAATCCATGAGAATATTAAACTAGCGCCCCAGAGAATTTGTAAGTGCCCAGTAAACTAAGAGAACATCAGACTAGTAACCTAGAGAGTTTGAATGCGCCCTGCGAGCTATGGGAATATCATACTAGTGTCCCAGAGAATCGAAGAGCGCCCAGCGAGATATGTGAATATCATACTAGCGCCCCATAGAGTCTCGGAGCGCCATGCGAACTATGAGAATATCGGACTTGCGCCCTAGGGAGTTAAAGAGAGCCCTGCGACCTATGCGAATATAAAACTAGTGCCCGAGAGACTCTGAGAGCGCCCTGCGAGCAATATGAATATCATGCTGGCGTCCCATATAGTCGCTGTGAGCTATGAGAAGCACCCCAGCGAGTGCGGAAGCGCTCTCCGAGCTATGGGAATATCAGACTAGTACTCAAGAGAATCTTACAGCGCCCTACGCACTATGAGAATATTAGACTAGCGCCCTAGCGAGTTTAAGAGCGCCCTGCGAACTATGTGAAAATGGTAAAAGCACTCGAGAGAATCTAAGACTACCCTGCAATCCATGAGAATATTAAACTAGCGCCCCAGAGAATTTGTAAGTGCCCAGTAAACTAAGAGAACATCAGACTAGTAACCTAGAGAGTTTGAATGCGCCCTGCGAGCTATGGGAATATCATACTAGTGTCCCAGAGAATCGAAGAGCGCCCAGCGAGATATGTGAATATCATACTAGCGCCCCATAGAGTCTCGGAGCGCCATGCGAACTATGAGAATATCGGACTTGCGCCCTAGGGAGTTAAAGAGAGCCCTGCGACCTATGCGAATATTAAACTGGTGCCCGAGAGACTGAGAGCGCCCTGCGAGCAATGTGAATACCATGCTGGCGCCTCATAGGGTCATATTAGCACCATAGGGAGCTTTGAGCACCCTGTGAGCTATGAGAAGCACCACAGCGAGTGCGGAAGCGCTCTCCGAGCTATGGGAATATCATACTAGCGCTCTAGAAAATCTTAGAGTCTCGGAGCGCCGTGTGAACTATGAGAATATCGGACTTGCGCCCTAGGGAGTTTAAGACAGCCCTGCAACCTATGCGATGCCCGAGATACTCTGAGAGCGCCCTGCGAGCAATGTGAATATCATACTGGCGCCCCATAGAGTCATATTAGCGCCCTGTGAGCTGTGAAAAGCACCCCATCGAGTGCGGAAGTGCTCTCCGAGCTATGGGAATATTATACTAGCGCTCCAGAGAATCTTAGAGCGCCCTACGAACTATGAGAATATTAGAATAGCGAGTTTGAGAGCGCCCGGCGAATTATGTGAATATCGTAAAAGCGCTCGAGAGAATCTAAGAGCGCCCTGCAATCTATGAGAATATTAGACTAGCGCCCCAGAGAATTTGTAAGCGCCCGGCAAATTAAGATAACATCAGACTAGTAACATAGAGAGTTTTGTGAATATCATCCTAGCGCCCTGAAGAGCTTGAGAGCGCCCTGTGAGCTATGATACTACGTATCACACTGAGGCCCTAGCGAGCATGGAACCACTCTTCGAACTATGGGAATATGATACTGGTACCCCAGAGAATCTGAGAGCACCCTACGAACTATGGGAATGTCAGATTAGCGCCCTAGCGAGTTTGGGAGCGCCCTGCGAGCTATGGAAATATTATACTGGCGCCAGAGAGAATCTGAGAGCGCCATGCGAGCGCTGAGAATATAAAGCTAATCTAGAGAGTTTGAGAGCGCCCAGCGTGCTATGCGAATGTTATGCTGGCGCTCGAGAGAATCAAAGAGCGCCCTACGAGCTATGTGAATATCATACTTGCGCCCTATAGAGTCATACTAGCGCCCTAGCGAGCTATGAGAATATCATTATAACACCCCAGCGTGGAAGCGCTCTCCAAGCTATGTGGATATCACAATAGCACCCCATAGGGTCTCGGAGCGTACTGCGGGCTATGAGAATATCAGACTAGCGCCAATGTGAGTTTTAAAGTACCCGGCGAGCTATGGGAATATCACACTGGCGCCCCAGAGAATCTGAGAGCGCCCTGCAAACTATGAGAATATCAGACTACCCTACAGAGTTTGAGAGCACCCTGCGAGCTATTGGAATATCATGCTGGCGCTCGAGAGAATCTGAGAGCGCCTCGCGCGCTATGCGAATATCATACTAGCGCCCCATAGTCATACTAGCGTCCTAGAGAGCTTAAAATCGATTTGCGAGCTATGAGAATAGTATACTAGCGCCCTAACGAGCATGGAAGCGCTCTCCGAGCTATGGGAATATCATACGAGCAGCCCAGAGAGTCTGAAAGCACCCTACGAACAATGAAAATATCAAACTAGCCCCTAGTGAGTTCGAGAGTGCCCTACGAGCTATGGGAATATCATGCTGGCGCTCGAGAGAATCTGAGAGCGCCATGATATGCTGGCTGCGAGATATGTGAATATCATTCTAGCACCCCATATAGCCATACTAGCGCCCTGCGAGCTATAAGAATACCATACTAGCGCGTCAGCGAGTGTCAAAGCGCTCTCCGAACTATGGGAATATCATACTGGCATTTTAGAGAGTCCGAAAGCGCCCAGCGAACAATGATAATATCAGACTAGCGCTCTCAAGAGTTTGAGATTACCCTACGAGCTATGGGAACAAAATGTTTGCGCCAGAGAGAATCTGAGAGCGCCCTGCGAGCAATGGGAATATCATACTAGCGCCCAATAGAGCCATACTAACGCCCTAGAGAGTTTGAAATCGGCCTGGAGCTATGAGAATATTAAACTAGCGCCCTAGTAAGTTTTGGAGTGCCATGCGAGCTATGGGAATATCGTACTGGCGCCCCAGAGAATCCGAGAGCGCACTGCGAACTATAGGAATATTAGACTAACGCCCCAAAGAAGCTGTGAGCGCCCTGCGAACTATGAAAATATCGAACTACCGCCTGAAGAGTTTAGGCGCGCCCTGCGAGCTATTGGAATATCATACTGACGCTCGAGAGAATCTGAGAGCGCCCTGCGAGCTATGGGAATACCATACTAGCTCCCCATATAGTTATACTAGCGCCCTAGAGAGCTATGAGAATATCGAACTAGCACCCTAGTGAGTTTGAGAGTGTTTATGCTAGCGCTCCAGAAAATTCGTGAGCGCCCTGCAAACTAAGAGAACATCGAACTAGCGCCCAAGAGAGCTCGAGAGCGTCCTGCAAGCTATGGGAATATCATGTTGGCGCTCGAGTGAATCTGAGAGCGCCTCGCGAGTTATGTTAATATTTTATTAGCGCCCTATAATCATATTAGCGCCCTAGAAAGCTTGAAATCGATCTGCGAGCTATGAGAATATTATACTAGCGCCCCAGCGACCAAGAATGCGCTCTCCGAGTATCATGTAGCGCCTCAGAGAGTCCGAAAAAGAAGAATCTGTGAGCGCCCTGCGGACGATGAGAGTTTCATAATATCCTAGAGAGTTTGAGAGCGCCCAGCGTGCTATGGGAATGTTATGCTGGCGCTCTAGAGAACCTGCGAGCTATTTGAATACCATACTTGCGCCCCATAGAGTCATACTAGCGCCCTGGAGAGACTGAGAGTGCCCAGCGAGCTATGAGAATATCGTAACAGCACCCCAGCGAGTGTGGAAGCGCTCTCCGAGCTATGTGGTTATCACAATAGCACCCCATAGGGTCTCGGAGCGCCCTGCGAGCTTTGAAAATGACAAACTAGTGCCCTTGCGAGTCTGAGAGCACCCTGCGAATATCATACTGGCGCCCCATAGAGTCATATTAACGCCCTGTGAGCTGTGAAAAGCACCCCAGCGAGTGCGGAAGCGCTCTCCGAGCTATGGTAATATTATACTAGCGCTCCAGAGAATCTTAGAGCGCCCTACGAACTATGAGAATATTAGACTAGCGCCCTAGCAAGTTTGAGAGTGCCCTGCGAATTATGTGAATATCGTAAAAGCGCTCGAGAGAATCTAAGAGCGCCCTGCAATCTATGAGAATATTAGACTAGCGCCCCAGAGAATTTGTAAGCGCCCGGCAAATTAAGATAACATATTAGAGAGTTTTGTGAATATCATACTAGCACCCTGAAGAGCTTGAGAGCGCCCTGAGAGCTTTGAAAATGAGAAACTAGTGCCCCTGCGAGTCTGAGAGCACCCTGCGAGCTATCGGAATATCATACTAGCGTCCTATGAGTTTTGCAAATATCATATTGGCGCCCCAGAGAGTGTGGAAGCGCCCTGCAAGCGATGGGAACATCAGACTATCGTCCGAGAGAATCTGAGAGCGCCTTGCGTGACTTGTAAGTATCAAACTAATGTTGAAACGCTCTGCGCGGTGTGGGAATATCATACTAGTGCTTTCAAGTATCTGCGAGTATCCTATGAGCATATCATACCAGTGCCCCATACAATCTGGGATCGCCATGTGAGTTATGAAAATATCATACTAGCGCGGCAGGGAGTTTGACAATACCCTACGAGTTTGAATAGATTCACAAAATTCCAATTAGCTGGGATCATTAAATTTGCCTTCCAGAATGATAAGGCCAACGGAATTTTTTTTTTTTTTTTGGCTCAAAAAATATTTTTTTTCGGTTCCAGGAGCTGGTTAGTCGCCGACTAACCGTGACTAACCGCAACTACAGCACTGATTGCTGAACTGAAAATTATGGAATAGAAATTAATTTTTAGTATTCTTTACAGATTTAACTCGCCGCGCAGATAGCTCTGAATTAGACCCGCTGGTGCCCTAAGACGATTTCGCTACATTTTCAGAGCACTGTGCACCCAGTGCATTAACGCAAGTGACGGAAGGTTATCGAAAAGATTCGTGAAAATGAAAATTCCAGTAATGATGATGATTTTCCCAAACGGTTCGTTTTCATTTCAACGCTTTTTTGTGAAAAGGGCGATACTTTCAAATGTAAACATAAGGCTTTTTCATACATGCGAATGAGTGCTTTGAAACGCAACAAAATAACCTTAAAATTTGGATTCTACGATATTGCTTTCTTAAACTACAGCAATAAATACAACGGGCGAAACTGTATTTTTGTTTGTTTATTTAAAGTTTCGCCCTCCACGCTCCATGCAAACAAACAGGGCGATACTTTTTTGCTAGCAGTTTAGAGGCGAAACTGTTATTTTCTGATACCAGCTGAAAATAGTAACAATGATCGCTATTGAAAAACCTGTTTTAATCCACCTAGCGGTGCAATTGTGCCTTTCTCATTTCGCTAAACTATGGCACGGAGGCTTTTTATGTTCAACATAATTGTGGAAATGTCCATTACATTCTTAGTACACTTTGCACTTATACACAATGGCATGCCAGCCACGAACTTGATGAGCTACGTGTCGACGGTGATACACTTGCAACACAAAAATATCATACTCCATTAGCCTAATCAGCATTAGATCAATGTTATCTGCTTGCTAACTCATTTTGTCATGCGGGGGTGGGTATGTGAGGAGGGCGAAAGTCCCATGAACGAACGACTCCCCAGCTTAAATTGGTATGCTTTGTGATATAGTGGTGGTTTAAAGATTATGGGGTTGAAAGGTAGGGGTATGAGGGCTGGATGGGGTGGTGGTCTGAGGGGTGATTTAAGGAGATTTTTAAAGGAGGGGAGTGAACAGTAGAGGGGGGGTGTAACCCCTCTCCGTAAACCATCAACTACGCCCCTGTTAAAATCGAGAAACCTTATGCGAGTCGAAAAAAAAGCCGGGATTAGGTTGACGTTTTTCAGAGTGATTGCATAACCTTTCTATATGAGAAAGGCAAAAATGTGCCAAAATCCCAAAAAGTGAATCGTCGTCAAATTTTTTTCGAGTTTGCATCAAATCTTGACGTTTCATGCACCTTGAACACATTTAGCATCAAAAATAAAAATTCTATTTTTAATTTTTCCTATAGTTTACATGAGAAATTTCTGTGTGGCCGCACTCTGAAACCCGTAATTCCGGAACCAGAATTCCGATCGATCCAAAATTCAATAGCAGCCGATGGGAAGGTTGCACCTTTCATTTGAGACTGAGTTTGGGCAAATCGGTCCAGCCATCTCTGAGAAAAATGAGTGACATTATTTGACACATACGCACATACATACACACACATACACACATACACACACATACACACACATACACACATACACACACATTCACACACATACACACATACATACACACACACATACAGACTTTTTCCGATCTCGACGAACTGAATCGAATGGGATATGACACTCGGCCCTCCGGGCCGGGATTAGGTTGACGTTTTTCAGAGTGATTGCGTAACCTTTCTATATGAGAAAGGCAAAAATGTGCAAAATCCAGAAAAGTGAATCGTCGTCAATTTTTTTTTCGAGTTTGCATCAAATCTCGACGTTTCATGCACCTTGAACACATTTAGCATCAAAAATAAAAATTCTATTTTCAATTTTTCCTATAGTTTATATGAGAAATTTCTGTGTGGCCGCACTCTGAAACCCGTAATTCCGGAACCAGAATTCCGATCGATCCAAAATTCAATAGCAGCCGATGGGAAGGTTGCACCTTTCATTTGAGAGCGTTGATTTCTTAGTTCTCAGTCGCGTTGGAAATTTGAGTAAAGTATAAACTTCAAATCGATTCAAAAAAAATTCAATTTTTTGGCTCAGTACAATATACATAACCCCTTTAGGAAAATTCAGTTTTCCCACCACAATTTAGATATTCTATTAACAGAGCATTAACAATAATTCGTTGGTATGTCTATTTTATGGGCCATTTTTTCGCTTTCCCATTGATTTGGTTTGAGATTTCTAGCACTGATGTTGTCCTATGCTGATTTGAGCGATTCTCTGAGTCCTGCCACTATCCCATGTAATATGTGTTATCAAAAACATCGCGAAGCATCAAGTTCTAAATGTTCTCAAACGATATACTATCCGAAGAGAGTGATAAGAGTTATAAGAAATGTCTCATCACACTGTTAGGTGGATTAAAAGCGTTTTTGATCAGCAAAAATCAATCGTCTGAGAATAAGATCATCAGTTTGAGCATTCAATTTCAGTTTGAAGCTTTTTTCGAATTTTTTAAAAAAATATTCGAGTACCGGTACTTTACCGGTACTACCGGTACTGAGGGTTTCAGTACCGTAGTACCGGTTTTCGCCAAAAAGGGTCGGTACTGCGAACCCTATCCAGTACTGCTTCTTCATTGGATGCCCATTTGCGGAGTTCGAAACCGCGTTTGAGTAACAGCGCGTCGAGCTGCTTGCGTAAAGCGGTTGTTTCTGCTATGTTGCGTCCACCAGAAAACAGATCGTCGACGTAGAAATCCTTGCGTAGAACTTCAGCTGCTTCGGGGTACTCGTCGCGTTCGTCGTCGGCTAGTAGCTGGAGAACTCTCGTTGCAAGGTACGGTGCGCTGGCTGTGCCGTATGTTACGATCTTTAGTTCAAAGGTTTCCATCGAAGTGTCGGGGGAAACTCGCCAAACAATTCGCTGCAGTGGAGTATCCTGCTCATCTACCAGGACTTGGCGGTACATCTGCTTGATGTCGGCGATCAACATGACTGGGTGTGTTCGGGCTCGCATGATAATTGATCGCAAGTCTGCTTGCACGGTTGGTCCAACTAGAAGCGCGTCGTTCAGCGATGGTCCGTTGGGGGTTTTACACGACGCGTCAAAAACTACCCTCAGTTTGGTCGTCGTGCTATCTTCGCGCACTACAGCGTAATGCGGAAGATAGTAGCATGGAGTGGGAGGATTCTCGTAGTCCGTTAAACGCTGCATGTGCCCTAGCGCGTGGTATTCCTCGACGAAGACTCGGTATTGTTGATGTAGGTCGGGATTACGGACTAGACGACCTTCTAACTGGTGAAAACGTCGTAGAGCGGTGCGACGGTTGTCAACGAGGCTAAACAACACATCTTGCTTCAGCGGCAGTCGAACTATGTATCGCCCTTCGGTGTTGCGGGTTACCGTGCGACGGAAGTGTTCCTCGCAGGCAGCTTCTTCAATGGAATAGCACGGAGAGGCATTGTCTTCCTCGATGGACCAAAACCTTTCCAATAGACAGTGCACGTCGTAGACGGTTGTGATATTTGCGACGATTGGAGCAATCGGTTGACCATGAGAAGACTTTCCCGACACTACCCAGCCAAGAACGGAGTTTACGAGCACTGGGAGGTTGTCGCCAAGCGGAATTCGACCAGAAACCTTGAACAGGTCGAAGAAAATTTCTGCTCCCAAGATGAGATCGATTGGGTTCGTACTGCAGAATGACGGATCAGCTAGCTGTATACTCGGCGGAATCTCCCAGGCCGAAGTATCAACGGAAGTCGACGGCAGATCGATAGTAATTTTGGGAAGAACTAAGAATTCCAAATCGGTCGAATACCTTCCTGTGCGAGAGCGAATCGTGGAGAATAATTTGTGCCTGGCATGCGCCGACGATTGACCAATGCCAGCGATCGGAAGATGGACCTTCTTCCTTTGCGCTTTGATTCGCTGGGAGAATGATTCGGTAACGAAACAGCATTCGCTACCGGAATCTAGCAGCGCACGTGCTGTGTGTTCGGCTCCACTGTCGTCGACAACGATGACAACAGCAGTAGCAAGCAGGATTGCTTTCCGTCCTTGACTAACGGAAGCGAAGCTGGCAGGCTCGATGGTAGCTTACACAGATGCAGTGGGTGGATTGCTGGTAGATGCAGCGGGGGTGGACTTCTCATCTGTGTAGTTGGCTGTCTTCTGACCTGAGCTAGTTGGTTGATGACTGGAACAAAGCTGAGTATGATGCTTGCCCCGACACTTGCGGCAGGTACTCGTTGACGAACAGTCCTTCGCTTGATGACCCTTCCGTAAGCAGTTCCGACAGAGATGATTGCGACGAACTTCCTTCTCCTTGTCTTCTGAACCCATCTTGGAAAACGTAGCGCATTGATAAAGGGGATGATGATCGTTGCAGATGATCCTTGTGTTGAACGGGGCTGCATTGTGACTAGCGACTGGTCGTTGAGATGGCTTTTTCACTTGGCCGGAAACAGGGACATTTACCGTAGTGCTCTGGATATTCTGCAGCACGGTGATCCTACGCTGGATGAATGACCTCAGGTCCTTGAAAGAAATGGCCTCCTTCGCAGTCGAAAATTCCTCCCAGTCTCTTCTCGTCGTCGAGTCGAGGCGAATATTCAGCATCCGAATCAATAGAATGTCCCAGAATTGGACCTTCTCCCCTAACTGCTGAAGGACCTTGACGTTGGCCTCAAATTTCTCCACCAGCGAATGCAACTCCGCAGCAGACTCTCTTTTTATCGAAGGGAACTCGAACAATGCATCCACATATGACTGCTTTAAACGCGCAGGGTTTTGGAAGTGATCGACGAGTAAATTCCATGCGACTGGATAATTATTAGCGCTGATTGGAATCGTTTGAATGAGTTTCAGTGCATCGCCCAATAATGTCGAACGGAGATAATAAAACTTCTGGATATTTGAGAGTTCGACGGACGAATGCACTAATGAAACGAACAAATCGTGAAAATTCAACCAGGTGTCAAGATTTCCATTGAAAACCGGGAGTTTAACGTCGGGCAAACGCACCTGCGATGCCGATGGAGGGCTACGACTAGTTGAGAGAGTATTAGTGACGTTCGGGTTAAAACTTTTATTCTTGGCCAGCAGAAACCCTTTGACCCGATAGTATGCCGATTCATACTCGGTCCGCTGCTTCAGTTGCTCGTCCAGATTTCCTTCGTCGATGGACTCCAGTTCCATCTGGACCGCATTTAAATCTGCCCAGAGCTTAATCAGGCTCTCCAGGCGCACAGGAGCTTCATTTGCATCACTGTCGTCATCATCATACTCATCTACGAATTGCTTGATCGCGTTGCAGGCTCTTCTGTCGCAGCTTGAACCCTCTAATGCGACGTTCAACAGATATGTCGGTGGCGAGACGGATCTGTATCACAAAAGACCGCGTAGCACAAACGGAGAGGGTAAATGGTTATGGAACCCTTATTACCTTTGATAGGCAATTAATTGCCTTGTATTAATTAAAGCAGCAGCCTTCCTTAACCGGGTCGTTGACTTGGATCGTAGCAGCCAGAAACAGTCCAACAATGAAACTAGCAAACGGATTTGACACAGGCACAACGTCACTGTCAATGATTTCCAGCGGAGGCACGATGTCGAACGGGTTCTGAAAACAGAAGACCGCGCAGCTCACAGAGGAAGATTATCGGGTATTGGAACCTTAATTACCTTGGCAAGGCAATGAAAATGCCTTGTAATTATAATATTTCCTCCAGCAGTTGCAGCAGCGGTCAAAGTCGTTCCCAACAATTGATTAGAAGCAGCGTCTTCCTCCAGCAGTTGCAGCAGCGGTCGAAGTCGTTCCCAACAATTGATTAGAAGCAGCGTCTTCCTTCAGAACAAAGCAGCTATTCTGAAGAACAGGTCGCGATGGCGTTCCTGACAAGCGTCAGGGATAGCGGACGTAGCGGCGTCAGGCGAGCGTCGCGATGGCGGACAAACGGAGTTCGACGCTTATTCGGTTCGAAGGACCATATGTCGAGTAGCACAGAGAGTACAGGTGATCAACAGGCTTACAGGTCTAATCCAAAGCTGCGTTGAATAGCGGTGACGACTGGTGAGTATTTTCTTCCTTTAATTGCAGGTGATCGGCGGACTTCGGAGTATCGACGAGCAGCGATCAGCAGGGCAACAATAAAGGTAGGTATTCCTCACTCACGCACTTATATTTTCAGACACTAATATAATTAATTTAATTTATTCAACTAACTAAACTATTCAACTTCATAAATTTTATCTTAAAACGAATCGCGCACTCGCACAGTTGAACTGACTACTAAAAATGATTTTGACGTTTATAGATTATCAGCTGACGACTAAGAGGCGCTATATGCTTTCACCGGGAGCTGGTTGCTCCCACGGTTTGGGCATTGATAAATGATCGATGAATGATGGAGCCAGTGCACAGAGGAGTAACTAGAACAAATTCTTGGCCAAAAACCAAAATATTTTTTTTCGATTTTTTTGTTTCGTTATATTTTTTTTACATACCTAAGAACCTACTGTATAACGTGGCAAAATTAGGAGTATATCAAAAATTGTTAAAGAATTTTTGCATGTATGCCCAATGGTGATATTTTAAGGGATATTTTAATCGTTTTCGTTATATATTCAGCAAAATCGCTTTCTAGTGATGATGACTGTATTAAATAAGATAATATTATTACAAACGTAGTTCAACACAACCGTTTGTTTAACTTCAGCTTAAAACTAACTAAAAAAAGTAAACTTGCTGTGTATTGCACCAACTTTAAAAAATACCTTGTTTTAACATTTTATTCCAAATTTGAATTATAAAAAAAGTTACATTATACGGCTAGATCCGGCAAAGTTGCTGTAGTAGTATTACAATACAAGATTTCAGCTATACAAAAAATATTCGAACTCTTTCGATCTTGTCCGATCCACCAATCCCAAGCGATTTGAAAATATTGATATTTATACTAATTTGAGGTACGCCGAAATGCTGTAGGGCCAAATACTATGTTTGCCAACATGTATCTCTATGAAAATATGCACAGGCGTCCCTTTTCTTCTCCCTTTCCCACTGATCAAATGTTTATGCAACTGGAAAAATAAATGTATTCACAAAGATCACCTAGAAATGACTAGTATTTGAAAGGATATAGAAAATTGGCCTCTGCACTGGTAAGTGGGTAGATGCCAAATTGTTCCAAAAACTAGTTATTGTCTATTTTTAGTTCATATTAAGTCATAATAACAACAATTGCAGCAGCAAATAATTTTGGCCAGGATTCGACCCCAATTACTCCTCTGTGCAGTGGTCGGTTTCATTCGCCGCTGAGATATAGATGGCGCGCTAATATCGTTTTTTCGTTGTGCACGAACAGTCCCTAATCACCAGATGGAACTTTCTAAATGGAGCCTAACTTTGCAGGGATGATTCGTGATCTAACGCTACATGTCGACCGCCAGATGGCACGGGAGTGGAATGATGATGTTTTTATTTTCATCTCTCAAAACACATTGGAAAGTAAATGCTGAATTTTATAAATTCAATCAATATTATATTTAAATGTTATTTCTTCCAATGAAAAAAAATATTGATTAAGAAAATATGTTTCCTACCTCTGAAAAATATCCAGATGGTAAATTTCTTGTTACATCACTAAAAATTCGTTCATCCGGTTTCAATTTATACTAAAATGAAATTCAGATATTGAAATTTCGATAGAAAACACGATGGTGGGCAAAAATCAATGAATTAAAGAGTGCAGGTGTTGGCAGTAGAGGTTATCCACCGATAAATCCAATTTCTAGATAAACATTTTCCATACCTAAAACAACCAATCTAACCTCAACAATACAAAAATAATTCCGGATCTCAATAATTCGCAATAAAATATTGAGTTCAACTGAATGTTTTGATGTCAAACGAAAGAACGAATGTTTTCTTATCATCTGTAATCAAACTTTTGGTGAAACTGTGATATTTATTTTAAAACAATTAAAATAGAACAACCATCCTATATCAATGCAAGAAAATATTTTCATCATCATTTGATTGGTACCAAAATGAAATCTAGTTGGCGCATCGAGCGAAAAAGTTTTACGTTTGAGAGCCAATTGCTTTCGACGATAGCATGTTTTTGTTATTTGTATGATCGTTATCTTATTGTTGTTTTTTCATCAGATTTTTAAATGGTCCTAGGGATCAAAATCAACGAATGCTCTGTGCACAATTACATTTTTACTGGATACATTTCAAGATAAATGCCGTAGCTTCGTCAGTTTTCACTATTTTCACATACATGTTTAATAAACATATGACTAGGGTTCGCAGTACCGACCCTTTTTGGCGAGAACCGGTACTACGGTACTGAAACCCTCAGTACCTCGAATATTTTTTTAAAAAATTCGAAAAAAGCTTCAAACTGAAATTGAATGCTCA
Source organism: Topomyia yanbarensis (assembly GCF_030247195.1). Lineage (NCBI taxonomy): Eukaryota > Metazoa > Arthropoda > Insecta > Diptera > Culicidae > Topomyia > Topomyia yanbarensis. Next base: position 259,463,989 of record NC_080671.1, on the reverse strand, counting down.
AACTGATGATCTTATTCTCAGATGATTAATCCACCTAACAGTCTAATGAGACATTTCTTATAACTCTTATCACTCTCTTCGGATATTATATCGTTTGAGAACACTTAGAACTTGATGCTTCGCGATGTTTTTGATAACACACATGTAATATGTGTTATCAAAAACATCGCGAAGCATCAAGTTCTAATAGTGGCAGGACTCAGAGAATCGCTGAAATCAGCATAGGACAACATCAGTGCTAGAAATCTCAAACCAAATCAATGGGAAAGCGAAAAAATGGCCCATAAAATAGACATACCAACGAATTATTGTTAATGCTCTGTTAATAGAATATCTAAATTGTGGTGGGAAAACTGAATTTTCCTAAAGGGGTTATGTATATTGTACTGAGCCAAAAAATTGAATTTTTTTTGAATCGATTTGAAGTTTATACTTTACTCCAATTTCCAACGCGACTGAGAACTAAGAAATCAACGCTTTTTCTTGAAAAGGGCGATACTAGCAGTGATACCATTCAAAGAAAATCAACAGTGAATATTTCCAGACTTGGTTTTGTTTCCTATTTAAGAACTATTGTGTTTTTGCCTTTCTCATATAAAGAAAGGCTATGCAATCTGTAAAAATCGACTTTTTAACCGAGGCCCGGAGGGCCGAGTGTCATACACCATTCGATTCAGTTCGTCGAGATCGGCAAATGTCTGTGTGTGTATGTATGTGTGTATGTGTGTGTGTATGTGTGTGTGTGTCATTTAAACTCACACAATTTTCTCAGAGATGGCTGAACCGATTTTCGCAAACTTAGTTTCATCTGAAAGGTATAACGCTCCCATAAGCTGTTATTGAATTTTTAGTTGATCCGACTTCCGGTTCCGGAGTTACGGGTTGAAGAGTGCGGTCACACAGCAAATTCCCATATAAACTGGTACCACCATGATGTTCAAATGATGTAAAACATATTAAAATTGATGTAACATTACTCTAGTTTGCGGGTCTGGATCACTAATGATCAATCAAAGCAGTTTTGACCACATTGGCCACCTATGACGGATCATGACGCCCCCGGGGAACCCGCCAAGTTCTCAAGCTAATATCACACCCATTCCCCAACGAATTCTCTACCGATTTTCACAAACTTGATTTCAAATGAAAGATACAGTAATACCATTGACTGCTGCTGAATTTCATTCGGTTCTGACTCTTGCTTCCGGAGTTACAGGGGTGTTAGTAAGGATACACTGGAATTTCCCATATAAATCGGTACAATCGTAATACCTCAGAGGCTTAAAACTATTGAAATGGTCACCAAATTACTTCTAATCGCAGATCTAGATCACTGATTGCCAATCAAACATTCTTTGAATATATTGTCCACTATCGACGATTCCGGAAGTCTGGAATTCCGGGCATATTCCACAATTAAAGTCACATCGGTTCTTCGGTGATGACTGAACCGATTTTCTCAAACCAAGTCTCAAATGGAAGGCAAAATATGCAGTTGAGTATTGCGTCGCCGCACAACCCCCCACCCCCCTCCCCGCCTTGCCCTTACACCTCCCTCCTTCATCACTCCCCTCCCCTTGGACCACCCTCACGCCCGCATTTCCTTCATCCACCCCGTATAACGAAATAAGATGAAAGATTTCTGACGCATCATCCACTCCCACTCTACTAACCCCCCATTCCCTCCACTTTCAAACCCATTCCACCAACATTTCAAAATATAATCACATGAAGATAATATTTAACTCATGCTGATTAAGCTAATTAAATATTATTCTTTTGCCTTTCTCATATAGAAAGGTTATGCAATTGCTCCAAAAACCAATTTTCAAACCGAAGCCGGGAGGGCCGAGTCTCATATAACATTCGACTCAGTTCGCCGAGATCGCAAAATATCTGTGTGTATCTATGTGTGTATGTATGTATGTATGTATGTATGTATGTATGTATGTATGTATGTATGTATGTATGTATGTATGTATCTATGTATGTATGTATGTATGTATGTATGTATGTATGTCTGTATGTCTGTATGTATGTATGTGTGTGTATGTGCGGATTTGTTAAAAAAATGTCCACATCGGTTTCTCGGAGATGGCTGAACCGATTTTTACAAACTAAGATTCAAATGAAAGGTATAATATTCCCATAGGTTGCTATTGAATTTCATTTTCAACCGACATCTTGTTCCGGATTACGAGTTGAAGGGTATGGTTACAAAACAAAATTTGTTGATTTGTCCACATCGGTTTCTCGGAATTTTCTGAACCGATTTTGACAAACTTGATTTTAAATGAAAGGTTACAACTGATGAACTTGTAGATGTAGGTCACCAACAGTCATTCAAAGTCTCTTTGGCCACACTGGCCACCATCGACGGATCCGGAAGCATCCAAATTCAGAATAACGGTTATATTGGTTTCTCGAAAATGGCTAGACCGATTTGATCAACTTAGTCTCAAATGAAAGGTGTTCCTCCCCCGGAAACTGATATTAAATTCCATCTCCATCCGACTTCCGGCTCCGGAGTTACGGGTTGTGGAGTGCGATCACATAGAAAACTCCGATTCAAACCGATACCGCGATGAATGCAAAAAGGTGCTCTTATAAGAATAAAAGACATTTCCATAATGTTATATTGTACGAACCAGCTATTAAATCATAGTTTGGAGAAATGAGAAAGGCACAATTGCACCTCTAGGTGGATTAAAACAGGTTTTTTCAATAGCGATCATTGTTACTATTTACAGCTGGTATCAGAAAATAACAGTTTAGCCTCTAAACTGCTAGCAAAAAAAGTATCGCCCTGTTTGTTTGCATAGAGCGTGGAGGGCGAAACTTTAAATAAACAAACAAAAATAAAGTTTCGCCCGTTGTATTTATTGCTGTAGTTTAAGAAAGCAATATCGTAGAATCCAAATTTTAAGGTTATTTTGTTGCGTTTCAAAGCACTCATTCGCATGTATGAAAAAGCCTTATGTTTACATTTGAAAGTATCGCCCTTTTCACAAAAAAAGCGTTGAAATGAAAACGCTGCTCCTGATATCACGCTATCTCTGAAGTGCATTGGTGCATAGTTCCAAATTTTACTTCGACATCGACTTTTTCTAAAGGTGACTTCCCAGTAGTATCCTTGATTTGAATTACTATCGCTAACCCTAATGCCAAAGAACGAATAAAAACCTCTCGAAAACGAACCGTTTGGGAAAATCATCATCATTACTGGAATTTTCATTTTCACGAATCTTTTCGATAACCTTCCGTCACTTGCGTTAATGCACTGGGTGCACAGTGCTCTGAAAATGTAGCGAAATCGTCTTAGGGCACCAGCGGGTCTAATTCAGAGTTATCTGCGCGGCGAGTTAAAGCTGTAAAGAATACTAAAAATTAATTTCTATTCCATAATTTTCAGTTCAGCAATTCGAGAGATCGTGCTCATGCAAGCCATGAAAAATAGACTACGTTGTGAAGCGATGGTCACTATTTATTAAAAAATCACGGTTGAATACAAAATTAAACTATTAAAAAATTTCAAATAGTTTATAATTTTCACAAACTTATTAGGAATTTTTTTTAATAAGCTTTCGTGATATTGTGTAGGAAAAAAGCTGAAAATTTCAGTATTTTCTCTATCTGCAACATATAAACCCTTAAGTATACCAATTAATTGGTATACGAATTGGAACAGGTTCGCCAAATTTTGGAAGAAGTCTATAAAATAACCCCTTGAAAGCTACCTAAAAATTGTTGTAGTTCGATGCAATAATAAAATCCCCAAAAATGAAATGTGCCTATTAATGTGAAACACAGTGAATAATAAATACAATAAATGGTGTATTTTGAGCTGACAAAATGGGGACATTGACTAAATCGGGCAATTTTTTTTTCTTTATAATAAACTGAAGCTGTTAAAATATTTTTCCCGTCCCTTGATGTAGTCTTATAACTATTTCTGATTATGATGAACTTTTTATTTTTGCATATTTCCATCTTCATGATAAGGAAAACATGCTCAAGAAAGGATTTACTCGAATTCAGTCTTGTTCGTCTGCTAGAATCAATTTTTGTCAAACATCTCAATGTTTCATGCATTTTAAAGTCATTTGGCATCAAAAATACAAATTTGATTTTGAAAATTTTTCATTTCAGTTTATATGGGAATTTGCTGTGTGATTGCACTCTTCAACTCGTAACTCCGGAATCGGAAGTCCAATCAATAAAAAAATTCAATAGCAACCGATGGGAAGGTTGTACCTTTCATTTGAGACTAACTTTGTGCAAATCGGTCCAGCCATCTCTGAGAAACAGAGGTCACATTTTTTTCCACATACACATATACACACACAGACATTTTCCGATCTCGACGAACTCAGTCGATTGGCATATGACACTCGGACCTCCGGGTCGGGATTAAATTGACGAATTTTAGAGCGAATTTTTTTTTTTTGTAAAATATGTTTATTTGTCGGTTTTGTTATAGTTAAAATGTTATCACAAAATAAATTGTTTTGGTGTTAATTAAGAATTTGAAACTCGAAGTCCAAATTACTTGCATTCACCCTAACGTCTAGGTTGTTCTGAATGAAGCAGATGTAGCAAAACAAAAGTTTGAGGACTTTTGTTCTTGTTGTCGCCGTAAATCGTTCTAATGAAGGTCTCATCAATTCGTCGTTTTGTAAACGCCGTCCGCCGGTCACCACCAGCATTTTTTCTCGTAGTAGTGTGTAGGCCTCTTGTACTCTGTCGCACTCGAAAAATTTGTGCTGTATGGTTTCCACTGGTTCTACACAGTACAGGCAGTTCTCACCGTCTGTTCTCCTCATAGTGTGTAGTAGTCGTCTGTGTGGGACTTTTTGGTTTACCCACATGAATAATATACTGCGTTGCTCGGGAAGAAGCGCACGGGAGGATATATTCTTCCATATGCGTTTCCAGTTTGCTCCCGGGTTGGAAATTTCCACTTTGGCTCTGTCGGTGCGTTCAATGAAGAAGCGGGTAATTAGATCGGTGGTTGGGCTTTGGCGAATTTGGATAGGAAGTGTTGGGATGTTTGCTAGGATAGTTTTTAGGCAGGGAAGAGAAATTGCTCGCGGTGGATTTGCTTGGTAAAGGAAGGAAGAGTTATAGGGGAGGGATTCAATCTCTTGTAAGTGGCGGTTTATCAGCAGCGCTTTACATTTTATCGCAGGCAGTTGTAGTTTTAAACCGCCGTGATCTTTGCTGCGTGCTAGTTGCTGCATAGGTACCGTCGCACATGCGCCACGGAAGAGGTAGGACCGCATGGTAGCTGTAAGTTTAGCCACTTGAGCTGTTGTCGGTTGTAAATTTGCTGCCATGTACCACATCTTCGATGAAATGAAGGTGTTTAGTAGTGTGACTTTTTGGTGTAGGGTCAGCATGCGCAGCGAGTGCATCCATACTTGTCGAGCAAAATTCGTCGTGAGGATGTCCCAGTTTAGCGATGTCATTTCCCTGACCGAGTTGGTAAAAATTATACCCAAGATTTTTATACTGTTTTCGGTCCTGAGCCACGGTACTGATATTTGATTTACCGTGAACCCCACATCAATTGCTGTCGTTTTTGATTCGTTCAAGCGGGCGCCTGCGACTCGTTCGAATCGCTTGAACAAAGCCCGCATTTCGTTCAGCTGGTTTGCGGTACTGACGATGGCGCTGATGTCGTCTGCATATGCAACCATTAGATCCGTTCCACACACCTGTTTTAGGCGTCGTAGAAGCGGTTACAGGTAGATTCCAAAGAGATGGCTGGCCAGAGGATCACCCTGCCGAACTGATCGCTGGATGGGGAAGGGTGCCGACAGATGTCCATTGATTAGCAGCCTCGATGATGATGATGCTGCTATGCGGGAAAGTAGCTCTACCAGAGCCGCGTTGAAACCCAGCGATCGCATGGTGTGAAACAATAAGTTGTGGTTGACTCGGTCAAACGCGTGGTCGAGGTCGAATGAAACCAATTTTCCTCCTCGCTTGTTGACTTTTAGTTGAGCGATCTTATCTTTCAAGGCCAGGGTGGCTTGAAAAATATTCCTGTTTGGGTTTGAACACTTTTGCACGTCGGTCAGCACGCTGTGGGAACGAAGAACGTTTTCAAGACGCTGTTTGAGGATCCGAGAGAGAATTTTATAGTCGTAATTTATCAGACTTATTGGCCTGTACGCACGAGCGGTGTCACCTGCCCCTCGTTTTTTCACCAGTACGATTACCCCATCGACGAACTGGGTTGGAATGTTTGATCTGATAGCCTCATTCAGTACCAAGTTTAATTCACGGTGGATGACGTCAAAAGTTCGCAGGTAGAATTCTTTCTGCAATCCATCAGGCCCTGGCGATTTTCTGGAAGCACTGGTGCGGATTGCAGTTAGTATTTCAACAGTCGTGATTTCATTCATGGTGGCTTCATTTTCGACATCGGTCTCTGGGATGACTCGTTCGCATTGGAAGGGACTGTCGCTTTGTGGTTCTTCCACATCGGCTCGTGCGTATAGGTCAGTAAAATATTGAACCATGTGGTTCTGGATGGCAGTTGAATTGTCGATGATTTCATCTCTCTCGTTCCGTAGGTGTTCGATGGTTGTTCTTCATTTTTCGCGCTCCCCCAGCTGATAGGTTGAGATGGGTTCTCCCGCCACGCGTGTTTCGTTGATTCTCACGAACATCTCTGAGAAGTGGCGCTGATGTGAAAACATTTCAGCTTTTAGTCGGTTGATGGTGGGAAGCATTGCACGATTGTTGTGGTAGCTGTCGTATGCCTGCCGTAGTAACCCGTAAATACGTTGTTGCTCGCAATGGAAAATGTTGAATGCGATTTTTGATTTCCATCTAAAAAATGATTTTATTTTAGGCTTGGCACACGACAGCCACCAATCCATCCACGACGGAAAGTTACGGCGCTGGCGAGTCCAATATTGCCATTGAATTTGGAACTCGTCGATATTTGCGGTGCTCAAGAGATGGGGACGGAGAGACCAAAACCCGCGACCATGTGCTCGGTCGGGGAGAGGAAGGCATATTCTCACTGTGACTGTGGTCTGAGAAACAGCAGACATGGGCGGCTGTTGTTCTCAGCTGATTTCTAAGCCCTGCGCTGACGTATATGCGATCGAGTCTGGAGGAAGAGTTGTGTGTAATGTAAGTGTATTCGATCTCTCGGGGTCGGAGTTGCTGCCACACGTCTTGTAGATGTAGCTGTTGGACGGTCGCTTGTAGAGCGGGGCTGGAATTATTTCCCGTCGCGTCGCACGCTCGCAGCACGCTGTTGAAATCGCCTCCTAGGATGGTGTGTGCGGTTCGGTGGCGAAGGTAGTAGGCGATCGTTGTGTTGAAGAAGCGCTCTCGTTCGGCTCGTTGGGCAGATCCCGACGGGGCATACAAATTGCACAGTGTGATGTTATTTGCGCGCAAAGCAAGCAATCTTCCGTCCAGGCTCTTCTCTACGTGTGAGAATTTAATGTGTTCTTTGAGCGCAATTGCCGTTCCTCTCCTCGCATGGTCAACGTTACAGACGACGTTGTAGCCGGGTATGGTGAGTTGTTCGTTTTCAACCTCCTGTAGAAACACGATGTCAAGGTCCATCGAGCGAACAAATGTGCGTAGGGCGTTGAGTTTGGTAGTGTTGGTGATTGTGTTGATGTTGATGGTTCCGATGTTACAACTGACGAAGTCCATTGTTTACATTTCTTCGTCGGAGATCTGGACGCGTCCGTGTTCGATGGTGGTGAAATCGTCTTCGCCGTGTCGCATTTTCTTCCCCGGCGGCAGTCTGCGTGAGCGTCGGTTGCTAGTCGAGGCTTGAGAACTGTCTGTCTCGTTTCCATCGCTTTTGCGCTGTGTGACGACGTTTGAAAGGGGCGGGAGAGGATGGATGGTCGCTTGAGTTGGTGTGGGTTTCTGATTGGTGGTGGTTGGCGCCGCAGGGGGAGGCATGGTGTTTTTCTGCTGTGCGGCTGCAGATCGTGTCTCGATGGCTTCTCGAGGTTTTGTTTGACTGGCTGTCGACGGCTCTCGTGTCGGGGGTTTTGATCCCGATGATTGTAGTGGTTCGCCCGACTTGGGTAGGTTTTTGTTCGGTTTTACCGGTCCTTTCTGCTGTACATGCATTTTTGCCACGTTTGCGTATGACTGGTCGGCTGAAAGTTTCTGTACAAGCAGTTTTTTATTTTGCACACATGGAATGCCGATGTGTGCAAATTCTCGGCAGTGTAGGCAAGTTTGCCGCTGCCCCTTGTATCCGACTGCGGTGTCTTCTCCCTGGATCGTGACGAGAGAAGGAATATTCTTCTTCACCACCATCCGAGCGACACGAACGCCGGTCTTCACACCTTCGAAAGGGCAATAGCGATTGTCCCACAGGAGGTCACGAACGTTGAGTACTTCACCGTATTCGGCTAGGAAAGCCGATATTTGTTCGTTGGTGATGTCTTCGGGTAGGTCAAAGATCTGCACCTCCACCGCCCCGTCCTCCATCATGATCCGCAGCTTGCGTGTTTTCCCGTCGATTGTAAACTCGTGTTTACTATCGTGTTCTTCGACGATCTTTTCTGCCAGGGCAAGGTTGTTGACCTTCACGAAGGTACAACCCAGCCTTCTGCTTGGCTGAATTTGTAACACATTATCTCGTGTGAGACCGAGTTCTTTCCCGACGAGTTTTAAGATTACATCGTGGGAAAGGTGTTTCGGAAACTGCGAATAGTCTACGCGAAACGTGTTTTCGCGCATGGCGGAAAGGCACTGTCGCGACGAAAGCGCAATGCTTTAGAACACCGATGAAAAATTGGCAAATAAACGAGTGGTATAGTTCGTGAGCAAACTTTCGGTTTGACGCGTCCGAGATAAATCGACCGATCAGCACGGAAGCTTGCTGCTAACTGAGTGAATGAGAAAGGCAAAAACATTTTTAGCAAATGTTGAAAGTTATGCATTTTTTTGGTGAGCAGTACTATGTTTCATAGACATTAAATCAAATTTAACTTCGCTTCCTATTAAATAAAGACCCTTATTACAGTACATCTCTACAAAAACGAGATCAATTTAAAAATAAATCTGAGGATTATGATTGATTCTCAGAACTCTGGAATTTTATATTGGAATGTTTTCAGGCAGGAATTTGATATTGATGCTATTAGACAACTGTGAAATCAAGACCAATAGATCAGTTACATATTAGGACCCCATTCCGACAATTTATCAAAAGTCCTCATGATGTTTACAACAACAGGTTATCAATCTACGGATCAGATAATTGTTATTGTAATATTGAATTAAATCAGTCTGCATCAATAAATTTTCAACTGCAATCCAATATTTTTTTGGGTGTGGTGGGGGGGGGGGTGGCTTGTATGGTGTTAAACCCCAAAACCTTCTCTTGGCTACGCCGTTGCTTGGAGATATTTATTTCGCTTTTCATTTTCCGATATGTTTCAGATCGATCCGATGGTCATAAGTTAAAAAAATTGCAGTCAGAAGGTTCGCACAAATGAACATTTTTGCACTGATAAGTTATCAAGTTCCTTCCAGACAACTTGGAAGTGTTCGGTGATTATTTCTAGCGGTTGTAGATAGTAAAATGAAATACAAAATTCGTTTTATCGTAATAATGTTTGACTTATTTCAATGGATTATTACTATATTGAACAATAAATAGGCGACAAAGAGTAATCAACAAACAACAAGCCATAACTTTTAAAGTATTCAAAATAGATATTTAAAGTCTTTAGTAAAGTTATTCGCAAAAGTAAGAGCTACAAATTTGGTCAAGGCATCATTTCGATATAATCACTTCCAAGAAAATTTGTAAAAATATCTCACTCATAGGGGGATTAATCAGCAAAAGCATAATACCAAAAGAAAGGGCATATTGCCTCCATTAAATTCTCCGAAGATACTATTGACCTAAAATAAACCGTTTTGACGTTAATAATAAATTACATGTTTTTGGTCATATTTCTGGCAATGGGAAATGATAAAAATATCTTTTTTGATAATAGACCGATTTCAACAATATATAGCTTGTTCGAAAGATATTTGTTAAAGCTGTCTAAAATGTAAAATGTGAAACACAGTCAATAATAAATAAATAAATGGTGTATTTTAGGCTGACAAAATGGGGACATTGACTAAATCGGGCAATTTTTTTTCTTTATAATAAACTGAAGCTGTTAAAATATTTTTCCCGTCCTTTGATGTAGTCTGATAACTATTTCTGATTATGATGAACTTTTTATTTTTGCATATTTCCATCTTCATGATAAGGAAAACATGCTCAAGAAAGGATTTACTCGAATTCAGTCTTGTTCGTCTGCTAGAGTCAATTTTTGTCAAACATCTCAATGTTTCATGCATTTTAAAGTCATATGGCATCAAAAATACAAATTTGATTTTGAAAATTTTTCATTTCAGTTTATATGGGAATTTTCTGTGTGATTGCACTCTTCAACTCGTAACTCCGGAATCGGAAGTCCAATCAATAAAAATTCAATAGCAACCGATGGGAAGGTTGTACCTTTCATTTGAGACTAACTTTGTGCAAATCGGTCCAGCCATCTCTGAGAAACAGAGGTCACATTTTTTTCCACATACACACATACACACACAGACATTTTCCGATCTCGACGAACTCAGTCGATTGGCATATGACACTCGGCCCTCCGGGTCGGGATTAAATTGACGAATTTTAGAGTGAATGAGAAAGGCAAAAACCTGTTTTAATCCACCTAGAGGTGCAATTGTGCCTTTCTCATTTCTCCAAACTATGATTTAATACCTGGTCCGTACAATATAACATTATGGAAATGTCTTACACTTGGTAAGTATATATAAGAGCACCTTTTTGGATTCATCGCGATATCGGTTTGAATCGGAGTTTTCTATGTGATCGCACTCCACAACCCGTAAGTCGGATGGAGATGGAATTTAATATCAGTTTCCGGGGACGCAACACCTTTCATTTGAGACTAAGTTGATCAAATCGGTCTAGCCATTTTCGAGAAACCAATATAACCGTTATTCTGAATTTGGATGCTTCCGGATCCGTCGATGGTGGCCAGTGTGGCCAAAGAGACTTTGAATTACTGTTGGGGACCTAGATCTACAAATTCAACAGTTGTGTTTACATTTTGGAAAAAAATTCACCTTTTTACATTCATCGCAGAATTCGTTAGAATCGGGATTTGCTGCGTGATCGTACGTATCACCCTGTAATTCAGGAACCAGAACTCGGATCCACGCAAAACTCAACAGCAGCTGATGGACCTTTCATTTAAAATCAAGTTTGTCAAAATCGGTTCAGAAAATTCCGAGAAACCGATGTGGACAAATCAACAAATTTTGTTTTGTAACCATACTCTTCAACTCGTAATCCGGATCAAGATGTCGGTTGAAAATGGAATTCAATAGCAACCTATGGGAATATTATACCTTTCATTTGAATCTTAGTTTGTAAAAATCGGTTCAGCCATCTCCAAAAAACCGATGTGGACATTTTGTTAACAAATCCGCACATACACACACATACATACATACATACATACATACATACACACACACATACAAACACATACATACACATACATACACACATACATACACACAAACAAACACTCATACATACACACAGATATTTTGCGATCTCGGCGAACTGAGTCGAATGTTAGTAGAGACTCGGCCCACCGGGCCTCGGTTAGAAAGTCGGTTTTTGGAGCAATTGCGTAACCTTTCTATATGAGAAAGGCAAAAGAATAATATTTAATTAGCTTAATCAGCATGAGTTCAATGTTATCTTCCTATGATTATATTTTGAAATGTTGGTGGAATGGGTTTGAAAGGGAATGTGGGGTTAGTAGAGAGGGAGTGGAGGATGCGTCAGAAATCCTTCATCTTATTTCGGTATACGGGGTGGATGAAGGAAATGCGGGCGTGAAGGTGGTCCAAGGGGAGGGGAGTGATGAAGGAGTGAGTTGTAAGGGCAAGGCGGGAGGGCGGGGGTTGGTCGGCGACGCAATACTCAACTGCATATTTTGCCTTCCATTAGAGGCATGGCGTGACGAATGAAAAAAAACACTTTTAAAGTCACGTTAATAAAAATAAAGTAAAAAAAATAAAAAATTAGAGGCATGGTTTGAGAAAATCGGTTCAGTCATCACCGAAGAACCGATGTGACTTTAATTGTGGAATATGCCCGGAATTTCAGACTTCCGGAATCGTCGATAGTGGAAAATATATTCAAAGAATGTTTGATTGGCAATCAGTGATCTAGATCTGCGATTAGAAGTAATTTGGTGACCATTTCAATAGTTTTTAGCCTCTGAGGTATTACGATTGTACCAATTTATATGGGAAATTCCAGTGTATCCTTACTAACACCCCTGTAACTCCGGAAGCAAGAGTCAGAACAGAATGAAATTCAGCAGCAGTCAATGGTATTACTGTATCTTTCATTTGAAATCAAGTTTGTACAAATCGGTAGAGAATTCGTTGTGGAATGGGTGTGATATTAGCTTAGGAACTTGGCGGGTTCCCCGGGGGCGTCATGAACAGTCATAGGTGGCCAATGTGGTCAAAGCTGCTTTGATTGATCATTAGTGATTCAGACCCGCAAACTAGAGTAATGTTACATCAATTTTAATATGTTTTACATCATTTGAACATCATGGTGGTACCAGTTTATATGGGAATTTGCTGTGTGACCGCACTCTTCAACCCGTAACTCCGGAACCGGAAGTCGGATCAACTAAAAATTCAATAACAGCTTATGGGAGCGTTATACCTTTCAGATGAAACTAAGTTTGCGAAAATCGGTTCAGCCATCTCTGAGAAAATTGTGTGAGTTTAAATGACACACACACATATATACACACACATATATATACACACACAGACATTTGCCGATCTCGACGAACTGAATCGAATGGTGTATGACACTCGGCCCTCCGGGCCTCGGTTAAAAAGTCGATTTTTACAGTGATTGCATAGCCTTTCTTTATATGAGAAAGGCAAAAAGGTGCAAAATCGGCAAAGTCCCAAAAAGTCGATTTTTACAAAAAAAAAAACCTATTTTAATCCACCTAGCGGTGCAATTGTGCCTTTCTCAATCATGAATCACGAGAATGTGTGCGTTGTTTATATTCATTAAAAGCTTTTAAATGCATATATTACATTTTATTATTGTACATCACATGACAACTATATACAGGAAAATAAATCATTATTCGAGTTCTAAAATTTTGAAAAAGAAAAAACAGCCACGGTAATATTGAACTGAAAAGAGGTGCGAAATCGGCAAAGTCCCAAAAAGTCGATTTCTGAAATTTCATGGGGTCCCCCCTTTGAAAAAATATTTGAGCTCTGGTTTATATAGGAATTTCATATGTGACCGGACGATTTAGTCTATATTTCCGGCCCCATATAAGCGATCCGTACGAAATTTTATAAACATCTTTGGGGATATCATAGCTATCATTTTGGACTAAGTTTGTGAAAATCGGCCCAACCATTTCCGGGAAACTGATGTGAATTCGTATATTTTGAAAGATGTCCGCTTTTCCCGAGCACTTCCGGAACCGTCTATGGTGGTCAATGTAGTGAACGAAAGTTTGGTTGGCCGTCGGTGACCTAGAACAGCAAATTTAAGTTGTTTGAGAGACATTTTAGCGAAATTTTTACCTTTTGCCTTTCTCATATAGAATGGTTATGCAATCACTCTGAAAAACGTCAACCTAATCCCGGCCCGGAGGGCCGAGTGTCATATCCCATTCGACTCAGTTCGTCGAGATCGGAAAAAGTCTGTATGTGTGTGTGTATGTATGTATGTGTGTGTATGTGTGTGTATGTGTGTGTGTATGTGTGTGTGTATGTGTGTGTGTGTATGTATGTGCGTATGTGTCAAATAATGTCACTCATTTTTCTCAGAGATGGCTGGACCGATTTGCCCAAACTTAGTCTCAAATGAAAGGTGCAACCTTCCCATCGGCTGCTATTGAATTTTGGATCGATCGGAATTCTGGTTCCGGAATTACGGGTTTCAGAGTGCGGCCACACAGAAATTTATCATATAAACTATAGGAAAAATTAAAAATAGAATTTTTATTTTTGATGCTAAATGTGTTCAAGGTGCATGAAACGTCGAGATTTGATGCAAACTCGAAAAAAAAATTTGACTACGATTCACTTTTTTGGATTTTGGCACATTTTTGCCTTTCTCATATAGAAAGGTTATGCAATCACTCTGAAAAACGTCAACCTAATCCCGGCCAAATTTTTTTTTCGACTCGTTTAGGGTTTCTGGATTTTAACAGGGGCGTAGTTGATGGTTTACGGAGAGGGGTTACACCCCCCCCCTCTACTGTTCGCGCCCCTCCTTTAAAAATCTCCTTAAATCACCCCTCAGACCACCACCCCATCCAGCCCTCATACCCCTCCCTCTCAACCCCATCATCTTTAAACCACCACTGTATCACTGTATCACCAATTTAAGCTGGGGAGTCGTTCGTTCATGGGACTTTCGCCCTCTTCACATACCCAGCCCCGCATGACAAAATGAGTTAGCAAGCAGATAACATTGATCTAATGATGATTAGGCTAATGGAGTATGATATTTTTTTGTTTCAAGTGTTTCACCGTCGACACGTAGCTCATCAAGTTCGTGGCTGGCATGCCATTGTGTATAAGTGCAAAGTGTACTAAGAATGTAATGGACATTTCCACAATTATGTTGAACATAAAAAGCCTCCGTGCCATAGTTTAGAGAAATGAGAAAGGCACAATTGCACCGCTAGGAGGATTAAAACAGGTTTTTTGCTTTCATCGGAGTATCGGTTTGAATCACAATTTGCTATGTGATCGCACGCCACAACCTATAACTCCGGAACCGGAAGTCGGATCGGGATGAAATTAAATAGCCATTTACGGGGACGCAATACTTTTCATTTGAGGCCAAGTTTAGTCGAATCGGTCTAGCCATCTCCGAGAAACCGATGTGACTGTTATTCTGAATTTAGATGCTTCCGCCGGGGCTTCCGGAACCGATGATGGTGGTTAATGTGGCCAAATAGACTTTGAATGGATGTTAGTGACCTAATACTAGAAATCGAAGCAGTTGTGGTCATATTTTGGAAAAATTTCACCTCTATGCATTCATTGCAGAATTTATTAAAATCGACATTTTCTGCGTGTTTGTACTCATCACCCTGTAATTCCGGAACCGGAAGTCGGATCCATTAGAAATTCAATAGCAGCCTATGAAAACGTTGCACCTTTCATTTGAGACTAAGTTTGTCAAAATCGGTTCAGCCATCTCTGAGAAAAATGAGTGACATTTATGGTCACATACACACACACATACGCACATACACACACATACATACACACAGACATTTGCCGAACTCGACGAACTGAATCGAATGGTATATGTCACTCGGCCCTCCGGGCCTCCGTTAAAAAGTCGGTTTTCGGAGCAATTGCAATACCTTTCTATTGAGAAAGGCAAAAATTTCACCTTTTTACATTCATCGCAGAATTCGTTAGAATCGAGATTTGCTGCGTGATCGTTCGTATCACCCTGTAATTCAGGAACCAGAACTCGGATCCACACAAAATTCAACAGCAGCTGATGGACCTTCCATTTAAAATCAAGTTTGTCAAAATCGGTTCAGAAAATTCCGAGAAACCGATATGGACAAATCAACAAATTTTGTTTTGTAACCATACTCTTCAACTCGTAATTCGGGACAAAATGTCGGTTGAAAATCAAATTCAATAGCAACCTATGGGAATAGTATACCTTTCATTTGAATCTTAGTTTGTAAAAATCGGTTCAGCCATCTCCAAAAAATCGATGTGGACATTTTGTTAACAAATCCGCACATACACACATACATACATACATACATACATACATACATACATACATACATACATACATACATACATACATACATACATACATACATACATACATACATACATACATACATACATACATACATACATACATACATACATACATACATACATACATACATACATACATACATACATACATACATACATACATACATACATACATACATACATACATACATACATACATACATACATACATACATACATACATACATACATACATACATACATACATACATACATACATATATACATATATACATACATACACACATACATACACACAGATATTTTGCGATCTCGGCGAACTGAGTCGAATGTTATATGAGACCCCAAAACCTTCTCTTGGCTACGCCGTTGCTTGGAGTTATTTATTTCGCTTTTCATTTTCCGATATGTTTCAGATCGATCCGATGGTCATAAGTTAGAATTGCAGTCAGAAGGTTCGCACAAATGAACATTTTTGCACTGATAAGTTATCAAGTTCTTTCCAGACAACTTGGAAGTGTTCGGTGATTATTTCTAGCGGTTGTAGATAGAAAAATGAAATACAAAATTCGTTTTATCGTAATAATGTTTGGCTTATTTCAATGGATTATTACTATATTGAACAATAAATAGGCGACAAAGAGTAATCAACAAACAACAAGCCATAACTTTTAAAGTATTCAAAATAGATATTTGAAGTCTTCGGTAAAGTTATTCGCAAAAGTAAGAGCTACAAATTTACTGAAGGCATCATTTCGATATAATCACTTCCAAGAAAATTTGTAAAAATATCTCACTCATAGGGGGATTAATCAGCAAAAGCATAATATCAAAAGAAAGGGCATATTGCCTCCATTAAATTCTCCGAAGATACTATTGACCTAAAATAAACCGTTTTGGCGTTAATAATAGATTACATGTTTTTGGTCATATTTCTGGCAATGGGAAATGATAAAAATATCTTTTTTGATAATAGTCCGATTTCAACAATATATAGCTTGTTCGAAAGGTATTTGTTAAAGCTGTCTAAAAACAAATGAATTGTTAATCTATATTGTCAATTTCGGTAGATAATTTAAAAAAACATCAGAATCAAAAACAAATTAATAGCGTTCTTACTGATTTTTAGTTCTTTCATTTAAAATTGGTTTGGATAAGATCGGTTCAGCCATTGCTGAGAAACACGAATGAGAATTTGTCCGTTACATACACACCCACACAGACACACACACAGACATTGTCCCAAACCGTCGAGCTGAGTCGAGAGGTATATAAGACCCGGCCCTCCGGGCCTCGGAAAAAATCTTGAAAGTTTGAGCGAATTCTATACATTTCTTTTATAAGAAATGTAAAAACATGTTTATTGTTTTTAATTGCTTCGGAATGGCAAGACTCATTTCACAGAAGATATTTTTCGTATAGGGCACCTTCTTTGATTTCGAAATTCAGGCCACTTTGAAATAAATAACTGCTAAGTGGTGCGACTTTCGTCGACTTGAACAGATGGTAAATGTATGAAACCCTATTAACAACAGTAAATCAAAGCGAGAATGGAAGTAAATCCTAGCAGGTTAATCGCATTTCCTCTCTCGCTTTTCTGAAAATTGGTTTCGACCTTTATGTCGTTTGCCTACTATTCTCTAACGCATATCCAGGCTCTTTGCTTTCCTGTAAACTATGGAGTTTTGCTGAATTTTCCGATCACCTATAATTACAAATCGCCCCATTTCAAGCAGTTCACCAAGTCTAAAACTGTTAGCTACTAAATCGCTGTTCGTTCTATTATAGATAAAGGTTTAAGAGCAAACCAAATACATATATGACTTAGACCATAGTCTTATTACGCGCCACCCAGTAAATAATGGAAACCAATCAGAATGTCGCTAATAAAACTTTAACTTCTAGAATTATTATGATGATGACCCCACCTCATTCCCACACAAAGGTGTTATCTCAACGATTTATCTAGAAGGCAAATTAATATAATTAAACGTTATCTTGCAGACCGATATTTTGAAACAGATTTCCCTGCAGAGTTAACATATTTGTCATAAAAAATTGTATAGTACCGAAAATACCGATACTGGCTTTTGTTCAGTACCGGTATTACGGTACCAAAAATGGGTCGGTATTCCCGGCATTTTCGGTACCGGTATTACCGGTACCACAACCCTAATACTGGAGGATGTCCCAGCAGAAAATCGTGCTGTACAAGGGTCGGTCGACCTAGACCGAGATCCGTGCATAAAAACGCTTGGACTGCACTGGGAACCGTCCACCGACCAGCTCCGCTACAAAATTTAGCTTCCGACATCGACGACAGACGCACCACTAACGAAACGCATCGCACTATCGTACATCGCCCGTTTATTTGATCCGCTTGGACTCGTCGGACCCGTCGTAACCTCAGCCAAAATATTTAAGCAGACACTCTGGATCTTGAAGGACGACGACGGCAAGATTTGGAGCTGAGACAACGAGCTACCACCAGCCATCAAAGAACGCTGGCAAAAGTACCAATCGCAACTCCATCTGCTGAATGATATGCGCATCGACCGTTGCATTCTTCTTTCGAGTCCCGTATCAGTCCAGCTACATTTCTTCTCCGACGCTTCGGAACACGCATACGGCTCGTGCGTCTACGCCCGCTCGACAAACGCCTCTAGTGCAGTTAAAGTTTGTCTGCTGACTGCGAAATCGAAGGTCGCACCCCTGAAAAAGCAAAGCATTCCGCGACTCGAGCTCTGAGGTGCCCTTCTGTCTGCTGAGCTCTACGAGAAGGTAACGTCATCGCTCCAAATACAGACAGAAACGTTTTTTTGGGTCGATTCTACCATCGTCCTGAGCTGGTTAAATTCTTCTCCGTCGACCTGGACAACGTTCGTGGCCAATCGAGTCTCCAAGATTCAGACCGCCACGCAAAACTGCTCTTGGAACCACGTAGCAGGCCAGCAAAACCCAGCAGACCACATTTCCAGAGGATTCCCGGTAGAAACCCTTCTCCAATGCGATCTTTGGTGGCAAGGATCACATTGGCTTCAGAACGACCACAGCGACTGGCCTATACAACAACACGACAACATTCAGCATTCCGAAGTTCTCGTAGAAGCAAGGAAAGCACCGGCAGCAGTAATTTCCGCCGCCGTCGATCCATCATTCGTCGACGACTTCGTCGAAAATTTCTCCAACTTCCAGCATATGGTCTGAGTAGCCGCTTACTGTCGACAATTTCTCCAGAACTGTCGGAAAACTTCCAAAGCACGAACGGAATCAGCACATCTCACAGTCGACGAGCGGAAGGAAGCAGAAGTGACGATTATCAGACTCATCCAACAGCAAAGCTTCAGCACCGAGTACAAGTCCCTTCAACAAGCACAAGCAGTATCCCCGAAATCTCGCATCCGTTGGTTTCATCCTTTCATAGGCTCCGATCAACTGATTCGAATTGGCGGCAGGCTGGGAAAGGCAAATCAACAGTATGACAGCAAACACCAGATTCTTCTTCCATCTTCGCATCATTTCTCCATTATACTCGTTCGCTACTACCATGAGAAACATCTGCACGCAGCACCCGAACTTCTGCTCAATCTTCTTCGATTACGATACTGGATCACCGGGGGCAGAAGTTTGGCCAAACGCACAGTGCACAAATGTGTGATTTGCGTTCGAGCTCGCCCCAAACTGCTCGAGCAATTTATGGCTGAACTACCCGCAGCACGAATCACCGCAGCTCGACCATTCTCTATGACCGGCGTCGACTATTGGGGACCGATTCAACTAAAACCACCCCATTGAAGAGCTGCACCTATTAAAGCCTACGTTGCAGTTTTCGTGTGCTTGAACTAGTGGGTCATTTCACAGAAGATATTTTTCGTATAGGGCACCTTCTTTGATTTCGAAATTTAGGCCACTTTGAAATAAATAACTGCTAAGTGGTGCGACTTTCGTCGACTTGAACAGATGGTAAATGTATGAAACCCTATTAACAACAGTAAATCAAAGCGAGAATGGAAGTAAATCCTAGCAGGTTAATCGCATTTCCTGTCTTGCTTTTTTGAAAATTGGTTTCAACCTTTATGTCGTTTGCCTACTATTCTCTAACGCATATCCAGGCTCTTTGCTTTCCTGTAAACTATGGAGTTTTGTTGAATTTTCCGATCACCAATAATTACAAATCGCCCCATTTCAAGCAGTTCACCAAGTCTAAAACTGTTAACTACTAAATCGCTGTTCGTTCTATTATAGATAAAGGTTTAAGAGCAAACCAAATACATACATGACTTAGACCATAGTCTTATTACGCGCCACCCAGTGAATAATGGAAACCAATCAGAATGTCGCTAATAAAACTTTAACTTCTAGAATTATTATGATGATGACCCCACCTCATTCCCACACAAAGGTGTTATCTCAACGATTTATCTAGAAGGCAAATTAATATAATTAAACGTTATCTTGCAGACCGATATTTTGAAACAGTTTTTTTCCATACGTTTATTTGACACGGCATTTGCAAAAGCTTTTTACGCCAGTTTCTTTTTTTACATAGCACGTTACAAAAATCCTTAAGACTAATTTTAACTATACTAGTAATTTGTCTAAAACTAACACTGAAATCACTTTATTGTTTGCTTTTTTCCTTACATTGTTATATTTCATAATGATCTAGTATTTTCGGGTGTATTTATTTACTTTTTTTCTGTTTTTGTCTAAATTTAAAAACTGAATATTCTAGGACACTTTAATTGGTGAATGATTTGCCTTGGATGAGAGTATGAGGAGATGAATTTAATTAAATTTTGACAGACGCTGTTTTTAGAAAATGATAGATAAGTTCCATGTATAGAGGATCGCGATACGCCAGGATGTTTCTAACAGGAACATGGATTGGTCTTCCTCGGAATTGTAAAGAATCTACTAATTGTGATCTGGCTTCACGATATTCAGTGCAGGACCAAACAACATGCTCAATGTCATGGTAACCCTCTCCACAAGCACAATGATTACTCTCAGCGAGCCCAATACGATGGAGATGCGCATCTAAAGTATAATGATTGGACATGAGCCTTGACATCACACGGATGAAGTCCCGACTTACATCCAATCCTTTGAACCATGCCTTCGTTGATACTTTTGGGATAATTGAGTATAGCCATCGTCCCATATCTCCATTGTCCCAAGATGTTTGCCAACTAGCAAGTGTCCTCTGTCGAGAAGCGCTATAAAATTCATTGTAAGCGATGGGTCTTTCATATATTTCACCATCTAGTGCACCAATCTTGGCTAAATTATCAGCTTTCTCATTTCCCGCAATAGAGCAATGGGCGGGGAGCCACACTAGGGTAAATTTATAACATTTTCTTGTTAGGTTACTCAGAGATTCTCGTATCTTCCCCAAAAAGAATGGATCTTGATTATCAATCCTCTTTGAGCGTAGAGCTGCAATTGTGCTGAGACTATCAGTGAGGATAAAGCAATGGTTCGGGGGTAAAGTATTAATTATTTGCAAACTATAGTGAACTGCTGCTAGTTCCGCTATATAAACAGAGGCGGGTTCTGCAAGTTTGAGAAAAATTGAAAAATTATTGTTGAAAATACCGAAACCAGTGGCCTCACTGATTCGTGACCCATCAGTGTAAAACATTTTAAGGCAGTCTATGTGTTGATATTTACTTGTGAATATTTTAGGGATCTCCCGCGAGCGTAGCTGATCCGGAATTCCACGAATCTCTGCTTGCATGGACGTGTCGAAGAATAAAGTGGATTCAGGAGTATCTAGTATATTGACGTATGTGGGAACATACCTAGCAGGCGTTATTTCTTGTAACATGAGATTGAAATACACTGTCATGAACCTGGTTTGGGGTTGAAGCTCAACAAGTCTTTCAAAATTTTCAATTACCAGTGGGTTCATAACCTCACATCGAATAAGTAAACGAGAGGAGAGATCCCAGAATCGGTCTTTTAAAGGAAGAACTCCCGCTAGTACTTCAAGACTCATCGTATGTGTCGACTGCATGCAACCTAGGGCAATTCGAAAACAACGATACTGTATCCGTTCCAGTTTAATAATGTGAGTGTTCGCAGCTGAACGGAAACAGATGCACCCATATTCCATTACTGAAAGTATTGTCGTTTTAAACAATCTTATCATGTCACTTGGATGAGAACCCCACCATGATCCAGTTATTGTTCGCAGAAAATTTATCGTTTGTTGGCATTTCGTTATTAGATACCTAATGTGGCCTCCCCATGTGCCTTTAGAATCGAACCAAATTCCAAGGTATTTAAAAGTCAGGACTTGGGCTATCGTTCTACCAACCAACTGAAGCTGAAGCTGAGCCGGATCACGCTTCCTTGAGAAAACGAGCAACTCTGTTTTCTCCGTAGAGAAATCGATGCCCAGTTTTAAAGCCCAAATTGATAAATTATCCAAGCTATCTTGCAATGGTTGTTGTAAATTTATAGCTTTTGGTCCTGTGGCAGAAACCACCCCATCATCTGCAAGTTGTCTTAGAGTGCATGGGCTGACAATACAATTATCAATGTCATTCACGTAAAAAATTTAGAGAAGGGGGCTTAGACAAGAGCCTTGTGGGAGGCCCATGTAACTTATTCTGAGTGTCGCCAAATCGCCATATGAAAAATGCATGTGCTTTTCTGACAATAAATTGTATAAATAATTATTTAATATCGGTGAAAGACCACATTGATGTAGCTTCTCCGAGAGAACATCAATGGAAACTGAGTCGAATGCTCCTTTTATGTCTAAGAACACAGACGCCATTTGTTCTTTTTTTGCGTAAGCGAGTTGGATTTCTGACGAAAGTAGCGCCAGGCAATCATTCGTTCCCTTTCCTCTCCGAAAACCAAACTGGGTATCTGAGAGCAAGCCGTTCGCCTCAACCCAATTGTCGAGGCGTCGTAGGATAATTTTTTCCAACAATTTCCTGATGCAGGATAGCATTGCAATCGGTCGATACGAGTTATTATCGGAGGCTGGTTTTCCCGGTTTTGGAATGGCGATAACTCTCACTTGTCTCCAGTCACGCGGGACAATATTCTGCTCAAGAAACTTGTTGAATAAATTCAACAAGCGTCTTTTTGCTAGGTCAGGCAGATTCTTCACCAAGTTGAATTTAATTCTGTCTAGTCCCGGAGCATTATTGTTGCATGAGAGGAGTGCAATTGAAAATTCCATCATTGTCAAAGGCGAATCTATGAAATCGTTACTTGTGGGAGCATCGCGAATGATTTTCTGCGCAGGAGCAGAATCTGGACAAATTTTCTTGGCAAAATTAAATATCCAGCGATTCGAAAAATCTTCGCTTTCATTAGTCGCGTTTCGATTCCTCATTTTTCTGGCTGTGTTCCAAAGAGTACTCATTGATGTTTCTCTTGACAAGCCATCAACGAAGCGTCTCCAATAACTAGACTTTTTGGCACGACGTATGTTACACATCGAGATTGTGCCGATAAAATGCCGAATAATTTCTTGGAGTGCATCCTCCACGATCAAATTAATAACGCAGCCACTTCCAGTATAGTATACAGTTATCTTCCTCTCGCATGGAATCAGAAACAGTATATTGATCTCGCTCTCGCACCGCAATGGCGATCTTCTTCTACAAAGCCGTGCAGATACAATAGAAGCGGTCAGATCAAAACGTGGTGTGCGGTGGATGGTGCGTGCCAGTAAAAAGTCTCGGCTAAAAATAGTTTTCGCGGGACTATATTCATCCTCAGCAGATTAAAACAACCACTGAAGGTAAAAATACGGCTTATAGTCGAAAATGTGATGCTAATTGGTACTTTCATCCCTTACGAAGGCTCATACGGCCTAGATGCATTTTCCGCGTGCTAATCGAGCACCGAAGGATTGATGGTGATAATACGCGACATATCTAACGATCGTCCCGTTGAGGTAATTGATGATACAACCTGTACCACACTTGTGATAACATGCCAATTGCAGTTCTTCCTGCATGTCCTGCCTTAGAACCGAAACATCGTACGATACGGACAGCACTTAGGTCTCGCTCAGCTCGACCTCTCAAGGTCAAAGGTAAGCGACCACAACCATTGCCACAGAGTAAATCCTAACCACATTTCCATCATCTGAAAGCACGCCGAATCGTGATAAATTCCACGCAATACCATCTAATAGTGCATCTGATAGGTTAGAGCGAAGCAATAGTTACGACAAATCATCAAAAGCCCATCATCAGGTACAGCTGATTGCCTATGTGAGTGTCCGGCAAATCTCAGTAAACGAGACATAATCTCGTTAGAGGGCTTTTTATTTACAGTCCAGACCCCTCATCTTTACCCGAGCGAAGACGATCTCGCACCAGTAATATCGGGCTAGCGGAGCGAGTACGAAGCCGGACGGGCCACCACCACTCACTTTCGTCCACCAAATTATTCGTTCTGGTTCAAGCGACAAGGACGAGACGATCATGTTCGTGTGCAAGGAGTCGCACAGCAAGCAAGTACCACGAGTGCGACACAGTCTGCAGCAAGGTGCAACGTGACAGACCGCAGTGCATTCGTGACGATGCACGGTGCGAGAGTGTAGCGGCGTGACAAGCAGTGTAGCCGACCAGTCGCGCGACTCAGCAGGTGCATTAATCGACGGCAAGAGATGCAGAGTAGCAGTTGCAACGACACGGGGCCCCCACCGACACCTTAGCGCTGAAGATGACTAGTCTGTAAAATCGTGTGAAGCAAATAGAAATAAGTTTGAAATGATAGATTGATGTATTCTTAAGTAGCTAACTATACCGTACTGATTTACCTTACGTGAGCCATTTCGCTTGTATGAGACACAGCTTCATTTCCATAGGCTAATCGGTTAGTAGTATTCCTCTATAGACTGAAAGTGATTAGCCGAGTCCTCTTAGAGTCACACTTGAGGTGACAGATGCGTTAACGACCCTCCCGTCAATTCTATGTGGTACTCTTTACATTTGTGTGGTTTGCATCGTTAAGGTAAAACGTAACATTGGCGCCCAACCAAAAAACCCTCATTAGCGCGTAGGATTCTAGTGCCGTTAAGTTGGTGATCAGTGATTTTTTAGCGAAAGGACGGTGAAACACAGGAAAACAAACATGGATTTAGAGCATCTTTCTCCAGAGGAACTGGACTTCGAGTTGATGGTAAGGACTGTAAAAGGAACGAAAGGCCAGGACCGCAAATGGAAAATTTCAAAACTACTACAAATTTTGAGTACAGAGGACGCCGGAGGAGCATCCGCACCAACATCATCGACGCACGTTCTCTCGGACGTCGATAGCATATATAAATGCCAAGCCAAACTTCCTCCAATTTTCCATGTTTTGGAAGCCGCATTTCGCCAAAACGATGAAAATCAAGCGAGGTTATGCAGATCAAGACTGATGCATTACAGATTTAGGCTTTCCATTATATCGGATCCGATGATCACATCCAATGCCAGCAAAACGATGGCCAAGATAAACAAGACTCTAGAGAAAATTGAACATTTTCTAGGCAATCTAGCTTCTGAGTAGAGGTGTGCGCCGATGCATTTTTAATCGGCGGCGGCGTAAGCGACATATTTGGCCGGCGGCGGCGGCGTCACGCCGTTGGACCCTATCGGCGGCGGCGCGCCGGCGTGTGTCGGCGTGACGAATATTGACGCCTATGTAACTAAAAACAATTCTTGGCAGTAAAATTCCTTTCCCAAATTGGTAACAGACTTCGCAGCACATACAAACAGACGTTACCAGCTTGAAGAAAATTCTAAAAAAAATCATCGCTCACGATGTACTAGCGACATCTGTTGAACACATTGCACAAAATGGAATTCTCGCAATCATATCAAGTAATTTTTTTTTCAACTGAAGCCCCAATAGTGCCCACCTAGGGGCAGATCACTTTCAGAATGTATTACAAATTTGCTTCAAATTAGAAAAAATGCATTTAATTTTCATTTTTGCAACAACTTTGCACTCCTTCGCAGAAAAGATTGTTTAACAATCGTCCTACGCTGATCCACTTTGTTAGATGTTTTGTTGAATGTAGGGCTAGTTTTTTGTAGGGTTTTGACGTCTTACTTGCAACGCAAAATGCATTATGAATTTCTATTTTGATGGAAAGAAATGCATTTAATTTCGCTGATGCGTCACAAGTGCCCACCCTGCTTGCCAAATGCAAGATAATAAATGAATGGCGGGACTATTTTACAGTTGCAAAATTTAAAGAACGAAATAGAAAAATTGTCGATGTCGCATACTACGACTTCGCATGAAATAATGATTGCAATGGACATATTTAAAGAATGCAGAGTAACGACTGTATTTCAATAACCCATAATAATTATTTATAGTTCTATGTTTGGGAAATTAAAACGGTAAAATAGTTTTTGTTTGAGGAAATTAATTCTAGTTGTCGTTTCATTGTTTTTTGTTTCATTTTAGTCTTCTTTACCGTCGCTCTTTAAGAATCCCACAGATATCGGGTACCCTAACACGAGGCGTTACTAATGGCACTACTGCGCAGAAATGTCACTTTTAATGGTCATGTAAGGAACTTTTACTTCATTTTCCTGGTTGGCATTTACTTTTACTTCTTGTAAGTACAAAATAACGCAAACGATTCCGTGACACCACATTTTCTTTCAACTTAAGATTTGCTTCTATCTAGAGTGCAAAGTATGCTCGATTTGCTGGAGTCATACAGATCTACACCATAACGAAACCTAAATATACAGTTACTATCATTCATAATAATTCCACGACTTGATGTTGGGTTGAAACTGATTACTAAACAAGACTGATTGAAAATGGTCTGAGCGTATCTCTAGTTTTCGTAGCACCTGCACTCCGCCAATTGCTCCAGCAGATCCGGGGACCAACAAATTCGAATCCATTGCATACACCTAGTCAGATTCGATACATCGAATCAATTAAATTACTAACATCCTATTAAGTGCTTACTCGGTGATCGGCATCGTGTTGTAACTTAACAAATAATTGTGAAAAACTCCCGCCTTGGGCACTTCGACAAGAATGAATTTCACATTTCCGGCCCATTTTTTTGTTTTGGTTTGCATGAGATTAAAAAACCGGCAACGTTTTTGAGTGGGTGCGAAAACTAAGTAACGCATTTAGCTCTGTGTCAAAATCTCTTCACTAACACCACGCTCGCTGATATGGCGCATTTTTGTAATTTAAAACGACCGTTTTTTCTACGAGTGATGAAAATTCATCTCGTGTTACGTCTTTTTTGTTTGTGATACCGGGTTGATGCAACTGACACTGAAAATCTTTCCTGAGTGGGACTAGATCACACGATGAATAATTTTTGAGACCAGAAATCTTACCCTCTGCATCGCCTCGGCGATCGGCATCGTGTTGTAACTTAAGAAAAAATTGTGAAAACTCCCGCTTTGGGCACTTCGACAAGAATGAATTTCACATTTCCGGCCAATTTTGTTTGTTTTGGTTTGCATGAGATTAAAAAAACGGTAACGTTTTTGGGTGGGTGCGGAAACTAAGTAACGCATTTAGCTCTGTGTCAAAATCTCTTCACTAACACCACGCTCGCTGATATGGCGCATTTTTTGTAATGTAAAACGACCATTTTTTCTACGAGTGATGAAAATTCATCTCGTGTTACGTCTTTTTTGTCTGTGATACCGGGTTGATGCAACTGACACTGAAAATCTTTCCTGAGTGGGGCTAGATCACACGATGAATAATTTTTGAGACCAGAAACCTTCCCCTTTGCATCGCCACATCAGTGCACCAGCGTCGCGAAAAGTCAAGATTATTCTGTCCAACTATTCTTCGAGAATTTTTTTTTTAAATAGGTCACGATTCAATCAATGACAAGTAAACCTCGCATTGAAAATAATTTTTGTGTTTTCAAAAAACTAGTTCGCGCAAAAAATATGGCATTATACTCAAATGTTTAGTAAGTGGTTGTGTCTGAATATGCTTAATATTTTTATGATTCTAGTTCATAACTTGATGATACATTAATTTGTATTAACTTTATTGACTAAAAAAAGTCAAGAATTGAATGATGTGCAACGATTTTCGTAAATTCTCTTCGTGTTAACGTGATATTTTAGTCTTGAGTTTATCGTCGGATTTTTTACACAGAGTCACGTGTCTTATAGTTTTCTTAATTATTTCACGGATTTGAATTGTGGCTAAGTAATGTATTTTTGATGCTTAGCGCAGTTTCATTTAATTCCGAACATTACACTGAATCTTAACAAAAGAATAACAGGGTTACAGGTCCTGGTAGTTTCCTTGTATCTAATGCTCGCGCCTATGAGACTGGTTGCTAGCATTTGTACACAATATCTCACATAGAAATTTCAAAACCAAAGAGCATAGCGAATAATCCATGAATAATAGTCTGAGTTCCTTGAAATTGTTTTCGTAAGTATATTAAGATTATGTGGAAAATTAATTACTTCATGAACTATATCATGAACAGTTTCACGAGCTCGACGGGTAATCGTGTCTAGCATACTATCATGAATCGGTTAAAAAATCGATGAATAATACACTGTATTCCAGTGAAATTGATTACGTGCAAAGATTAGGATCAGGCAAATTATCGTAAATTTCATTACTTATATCTTGAAAGTGGAAGCGTTTTTTTTAATTTGTGGACATTTCCACGCGCACGAATGGTGAATTGTAACTTATATGCTCGCAATCATAATCAGTTGACGAAGCAAGAATGGATCCATGAATTGTATTCCGAGTGTCGTGTAATGATTTGCGAGAAAATATCAAGACTTTGTTAATGTTGTGATCTAATTCACAACCACTAATACCAAATAAACATCAATATATGATTAATCATGAATCAGTTAACGTCGTATATTCGGACCATAGACAATGTTTCTAGATTTGTGGTTAAAATTTTGAGCCAACGATTGTCGAGTTCGCAAATTGTCGGCGTGGGAAAAAAGCATCGGCGGCGCGCCGCCGGACTACCTTTCGGCGTCGGCGTTTGTTAAAATTTACCGGCGGCGGCGGCGTGGCGTGGCGGCGCACAGGTCTACTTCTGAGAAGGTGGAAGAAGAACTACCTGGAGATCCAGATACACTGCAAAGGCTGAAGATCGCGCAGCTTCAATCAAGCATAAAAGACGCATCACAGCAGCAACAACTATTAGAACAGGAACTCCAACAACAGTTGTCGCAACAACTGCAGCAAAATAAAGACGGTCAAATTCCGGAAGGACAATCAACACAGTACGAGCAACAATATCAACAGCAGAATTTACAGCAACAGCAGGAGTTGATAGGTCAACACCAGCAGCAGCAGCAACGATACCAGCAACTTAGACTCGAACAACAAAGACAAGAACAACAACACCAGCAGTTGGTTAACCAGATGCAACAACAGCAACAGCAGTTAGAACAGCAGCTACACCAAGAGCAAGTCAGACGGCAGCAGATTGAGTTGCAGTTACAAGATCAACTAAATCGACGAATTCCAGTTTCGGGGTTTCAGAACAACTCAATCTCAGGTTATTGGGATCCACAGCTCTACCAAGAATCAGGAATACTTCATCAGATACCAGGGTTGGACCATATTCCCCCTCACTTACGTGATGATTTCCTGCGGTTCTTAAGATCTCAAAACAGACCTAGTACACCTAGAACACCAAATCCACAACCAACTGCAAACAGGTTCACGCAGCCAGTACACAAATGGCCATTTGAATACGCTGGACAGCCCAACATCATACAGCTAGGTGAATTTCTGAATCAAGTGAATACCTATGCAGACACAGAAGGAATGGACGAGCAAACTCTGTTACGGTCCATCAAACATTTGCTAAAAGGGCGAGCACTTCAATGGTATACTCGTGCTTACCTTAGCCTTTCAACTTGGGAAAACTTCAAGGCCGAGATCAAACAGGAGTTTTTGCCGCCCAACTACTCAGAAATTGTAAAGCAGGACCTGTATTTGCGTTTCCAAGGTCCAAATGAACAGTTCACCAGCTTCTACAGAGATTTAGTGGCAGCTTTTGAGATTGTGGAACCGGCAATATCGGAATCCGAGAAACTCTTCATCATTAAATCTCACCTAAATTCCGATTTCTCGCCAATAGCTGCAGCTTCTCGAGCAAATAAAATTCGTGATCTAGTTGCCGTTTGCAGGGACTTTGAGGTCTCCAGATCTTACTCTTTACGAGCTCGTACCCCCTTCACATCTCGCACTGCTTGGACAAAACCTGAGCCCTCGATCTTTCAGCGTTCGACTACCAACAGAATGGACAATGCAAATCGTCCAACTTTCAACAGACAGTCATTTAGTACCGCCCAAGTCAACACGATGGAATCAAGTCAAGAGATCGATGAAGAGCTAGATTCACTTCGTATTCAGGAGCGTGAAGTTTTGCAGCAAGACATGGCATTTCGGAATGAAGCGGCAGTAGAAGAGGTTAATGCGGTTCGGATGCAAAATAACTGGAGAGAACGATTATCCACCAACACAGGCGAAAGCCCGGCTAGAGAAAACAATAACAATAATAGAGATCTTGCTTCTGCAATCGTATGTTGGCAATGCGAAAATTCTGGTCACACCTACCCGAGATGTCCCAATCCGAAGCGATACCTTTTCTGTTACAGTTGCGGCAAAAAAGGATGCACTACGCGTAACTGCGATACTTGCATCTTGCGTTGGAAGCAATTGGACACTCAGCATTCGGGAAACCGGTACTGGGAGAACCCACAATAAGGGGCGTGAGGTCTCCCGATAAAGTAAATACCCCTTTATTAAACGATATTCCAGCCTTCTGTAAAGCAGACTCCATAATTATCGACCCCGACAACAAAGACAATCGTCCATATGCCGTTATTTCAATTCTAGGTCGGCAAATACGTGGACTTCTCGACAGTGGTGCCACATGCAGTCTTATTGGAGGATCCGTTTCAAAAAATTGCAACAGATTTAGGACTAACTAAATTTCCGGTCAACGGAGAAGTAAAAACTGCAGATAATTCAGCTCATCCAATATCGTTTTTCTCTCATGTGCCCATTTCGTATAACAACAAGAATATCACACTACCGATACTTTTCATTGAAACAATGCCACCTATTCTTATCTTGGGGATGGACTTTTGGTCCAAATTTGGAGTGAAACCAACCATTTGCGGAATCACCAACAACTTGGAAAGCGAAACATCGATCGTTGAAACGTTATCCAAGCAAGATAAGGAGAAGCTGCAGGCAGTAATTCGGAAATTTCCAACATCTCAGAATCAAGGACATTTGGGAAGAACAACATTGTACTACCGCAAGATAGACACTGGAAATTCACCTCCATTCAAACAGAAATACTATCCAATGTCCAAGTTTATCCTGGATGATTTGAATAAGGAGGTAGACAGAATGCTGAATCTGGGGGTCATCGAAAACGCCGATTGCTGCCCATGGAATAATGCCACGGTCGCTGTGAAGAAAAAGGACGGCTTTATGAGATTATGCCTGGATGCCAGAAAGTTGAATTCTGTCATCGTCCAAGAGGCGTACCCTATTCCACAGATAGCCTCGATCGTAAATAACTTGAGCGGTTCGAAGTTCCTATCTTCAATAGATCTAGAATCTGCTTTTTGGCAAATACCGCTTGAACAGGAATCGAAACAGAAAACTGCATTCACTATCCCTCAGCGAGGACATTATCAGTTCACCGTAGTTCCATTGGGCCTTTCCACGGCCAGTCAAGCGCTATCTCGAGTCATGAATCATTTGTTCATTGATCTTGAACCAAAAGTTTTTGTGTATCTTGACGACTTGGTAATAGCCACGGAATCGTTTCAAGAACACCTTGAAATTCTGCAAGAAGTCGCACGAAGATTGAAGAATGCTGGTCTGACAATCAACGCAGAAAAGTCAGTTTTCTGCAGGAAGAGCTTGAGGTACCTAGGATATGTGCTGAATGAAGAAGGTTGGCACGTAGATGAGGACAAAGTGGAAGCTATTAGTAAGCTCCCCGCTCCAACGAATAAGAAGGAAGTGCAACGGTTCATCGGGATGTGCGGCTGGTACCGACGGTTCATCAAAGACTTCTCACAAACGGCAGTTCCGCTAACAGAACTCACCAAGGCAAAAACTAAATTCAAGTGGACGGAAGATTGCGAGAGAGCTTTCCAGTCACTCAAGTCACATCTAATCTCGGCACCAGTATTGGCAACTCCAAATTATTCCAAGCCGTTCGCAGTCGCCTGTGATGCAAGTGATGTCGCAATTGGAGGAGTACTCACGCAGGACTACAACGGAGGAGAGAAGGCTATTTCCTACTTTTCGCAAAAACTCTCATCAGCTGAAAGGAAGTATTCGGTAACACAGAGAGAGTGTCTTGCAGTCATTCGGTCGATCGAAAAGTTCCGAGGATACCTCGAGGGTACACATTTCACAGTGTACTGCGATCACTCAAGCTTAACCTACCTGAAAACGATGAAAAATCCTACACCGCTCCTAGCTCGATGGATTCTTCGTATGAACGCGTATTCCTTCGATATTAAGTTTCGTAAGGGAAGCTCAAACGTTGTTCCTGACTGCCTGAGTCGTGTGGAAATAGTCAACGCAATAGACGCTGCTCACTCAGGAACTTCTGATCCGTGGTTCGACAAACTACTGGTGGAGATTCAAACAGATTCGGATAGATTTCCAGACTTTAGGATAATCGGAGATCAGTTATACAAAAACTGCATCATGAAGGATGAAACTGGAGGTAAATGTCATCGTTGGAAGAAGGTCATCCCTACGCATTTGCGCCAGGAGCTCATACATCGAGACCATGATATACCTACAGCAGCTCACCTGGGGTGTGAGCGCACACTGCATCGCATTCAACGAGACCACTATTGGCCCCAAATGGCAACGGACATCCGCAAATATGTACAAGCATGTGATGTTTGCAAGGCCAGCAAGGCACCTAATACAACGCTGATGCCCACGCTAGGAAATGCCAAACCGGCTCAGTTACCGTGGGAGCTGATATCGATCGATTGGGTAGGTCCTCTAACACGGTCGAAAGAGGGGAACACTGTACTTTTAGTGATTGTCGATTGGGTAACCAAATTTGTAATCACGGAACCCTTTCGCACAGCAAATGCCCAAAAGATGTCTGATTTTTTGGAGCACTACGTGTTTCATCGATTCTCGACACCAAGGATCATCGTTTCCGATTCTGGCTCTCAATTTCTCTCTCAGGCATTCCAATCACTGCTTAAAAGATACAACGTTATCCACATGAGAACCGCATTCTACACTCCGATGTGTAACGCAGCTGAGCGGACCAATCGTACGCTGAACACTTGCGTAAGATCTCTCTTGGATGATGACCAACGAAACTGGGATGTACACATTCAGCAAGTAGTATGCGCAATCAACACAGCAAAGCACGAATCTCTTGGATGTAGTCCCCACTATTGCAATTTCGGAAGAGATCACATCTCATTCACCAATCAATACCCCCTGGCTAAGCTGAATTCCGCTGAGGATCCCGTCGAGGCACAAAAGTTACGAATCGCAGCAGCACAAAACATACAACATTTCGTATTATCCAGGATCAAGTCAGCCCACGATAGCAGCAAGCAGCGTAACGATCTTCGAGTACGACACCGAGGGTTCACTGTACGCGAAATAGTATGGAGACGATCGTTCGAATTGTCGAGCGCAACTGAACATCGAACAAAAAAGCTCGGCGCGAAATTCATACCCTGCATCGTACGACAAGTCCAAGGATGCAACAACTACAGGTTGGAGGATATAAAAACTTCAAAAACCGGTGGCTATCATTCCAAAGACATCAAAGCAGACTAATCTTCAAAAATCAAGCTAAGTACGCAGTTTAACTGTCGACCAAGAGCGATCACGCCACAAACCCGGTGCAGTTGACCGGTTAGTGGCCCATACCCTGATTATTGAAACCCTATCGGCAACAGTCACTTCGGAATATCTACAGTTCACAGCTTCGATCAACATACCTTTCGGGCCCTCAAGTAGCTGCTGCATCAACAGGAGAGGATTTGCACGCACAATAAAGCTGAGCAAATCCTGGACCTGAGTTTTTAAGAAGAAATTAGTAGTGAGTCCACAGATTCGAAATAGGGAACACTCCTACCTTCTTCAACGTCGGAGCTGAATGCACCAGGACAACGAGTAAAAGCGCACCTGCGCTAGCCGTTCGCGAAATCGCAGTCTCGACGCTGACAACGATGAGAAGGATTTCCTCAACAACTACGTCACTGCTTATCAAGAAAGATCACTCACTCAAGTAGGGTTACGCAAATACGACAAAACGCAAGTGTTAAATAGACTCAGAAGAACTCATCACCATAAAGCTCATACCGTACAGTATAAAATCAGTTACCGTTAGTTAAAATCCTTATGTATTTTCTCGGCGTAATTTCTGGTGCCCAACACAAACTTGTAACACAAGTGTTGAAGATGCGATTGGCCCTAGGATTAGATAGATAGTAAGGTAAAAATAGAAATCTTCCGCTGAACTCAATCAGCGGTGATATAATAAATTTCTTGAAAGATCTGGCACCAGGAGGTGTAGCAAGAAAAACAGTTACCGTTAGCTAATAAGTTCTGTCTTGAAGCACCGTGCACGAAGGAAGTTGCAATCATCGATATCCAGTTTGGAGAAAATTTGTTCGAGATTGGGTAGCGTATGAATCAATCAGCCTCTTCAAGATCTTACATCAACATTCATACGAAATTTTTGCGGATGCAATCCTCCGCAAAAATTTCGTTCCGGCTTGTGTGATGTTGTGTTACACATCGAGATTGTGCCGATAAAATGCCGAATAATTTCTTGGAGTGCATCCTCCACGATCAAATTAATAACGCAGCCACTTCCAGTATAGTATACAGTTATCTTCCTCTCGCATGGAATCAGAAACAGTATATTGATCTCGCTCTCGCACCGCAATGGCGATCTTCTTCTACAAAGCCGTGCAGATACAATAGAAGCGGTCAGATCAAAACGTGGTGTGCGGTGGATGGTGCGTGCCAGTAAAAAGTCTCGGCTAAAAATAGTTTTCGCGGGACTATATTCATCCTCAGCAGATTAAAACAACCACTGAAGGTAAAAATACGGCTTATAGTCGAAAATGTGATGCTAATTGGTACTTTCATCCCTTACGAAGGCTCATACGGCCTAGATGCATTTTCCGCGTGCTAATCGAGCACCGAAGGATTGATGGTGATAATACGCGACATATCTAACGATCGTCCCGTTGAGGTAATTGATGATACAACCTGTACCACACTTGTGATAACATGCCAATTGCAGTTCTTCCTGCATGTCCTGCCTTAGAACCGAAACATCGTACGATACGGACAGCACTTAGGTCTCGCTCAGCTCGACCTCTCAAGGTCAAAGGTAAGCGACCACAACCATTGCCACAGAGTAAATCCTAACCACATTTCCATCATCTGAAAGCACGCCGAATCGTGATAAATTCCACGCAATACCATCTAATAGTGCATCTGATAGGTTAGAGCGAAGCAATAGTTACGACAAATCATCAAAAGCCCATCATCAGGTACAGTTGATTGCCTATGTGAGTGTCCGGCAAATCTCAGTAAACGAGACATAATCTCGTTAGAGGGCTTTTTATTTACAGTCCAGACCCCTCATCTTTACCCGAGCGAAGACGATCTCGCACCAGTAATATCGGGCTAGCGGAGCGAGTACGAAGCCGGATGGGCCACCACCACTCACTTTCGTCCACCAAATTATTCGTTCTGGTTCAAGCGACAAGGACGAGACGACCACGTTCGTGTGCAAGGAGTCGCACAGCAAGCAAGTACCACGAGTGCGACACAGTCTGCAGCAAGGTGCAACGTGACAGACCGCAGTGCATTCGTGACGATGCACGGTGCGAGAGTGAAGCGGCGTGACAAGCTGTGTAGCCGACCAGTCGCGCGACTCAGCAGGTGCATTAATCGACGGCAAGAGATGCAGAGTAGCAGTTGCAACGACACGGGGCCCCCACCGACACCTTAGCGCTGAAGATGACTAGTCTGTAAAATCGTGTGAAGCAAATAGAAATAAGTTTGAAATGATAGATTGATGTATTCTTAAGTAGCTAACGATACCGTACTGATTTACCTTACGTGAGCCATTTCGCTTGTATGAGACACAGCTTCATTTCCCTAGGCTAATCGGTTAGCAGTATTCCTCTATAGACTGAAAGTGATTAGCCGAGTCCTCTTAGAGTCGCACTTGAGGTGACAGATGCGTTAACGACCCTCCCGTCAATTCTATGTGGTACTCTTTACATTTGTGTGGTTTGCATCGTTAAGGAAAAACGTAACACGTATACTGTCAAATTAGTTTTGCTAAATGAAATAATTTTCAAAGTTCTCACGTATACCCCCTTTCTGTTTCATAATTTCTTTGTAGGCAACTTGTTTAGCTTCATATGCATCAGAGCACCCTTTTTCCCACCAAAGATTAGGGGGCCGTCTATTTATTGTCATTCCAGGATTGCATTTCGTTTGGGCTTGTTCTGCTGCTTCAATAATTAAGCCCGCTAGGAATTCATATTCTTCGGTAGGGGGTAGCTCTTCTGTCGAAGCAAGAGAAGTGGAAATTAATGTTTCGTATGTTTTCCAATCAATATTTCGTGTTAAGTCATAAGGAACATTGATTGAATTCGTAAGGCCTATATCACTGTTAATTGAAACAACGATTGGCAAATGATCGCTACCGTGAGGATCAGGTACAACCTTCCACGTGCAATCTAACCGAAGTGATGTCGAGCACAGAGATAGATCTAATGCACTTGGACGTGCAGGAGGTCTGGGGAGGCGTGTTGTTTCGCCAGTATTTAAAACTGTCATATTAAATTCGTCACAAACATTGTAAATCAAAGAGGATCGATTATCATTGTAGAGGGAACCCCACAATACTCCGTGCGAGTTGAAGTCTCCCAGTATCAGACGCGGAGCAGCCATGGATTCCACTACCTCAAAAATTTGACGTTGTCCAATTTGAACTTTGGGAGGTATATATATAGAAGCGATAGACATGTCTTTGCCTTTAATATTCGTTTGGACAGCTACAGCCTCAATGCCCGCAAACAAGGGGATGTCAATTCTATAGAAAGAATAGCACTTTTTAATTCCTAGAAGCACTCCTCCATACGGGGTGTCTCGGTCTAGGCGAATAATGTTGAAATCATTTAAGTTGAAATTAATGTTTGAGGTAAGCCATGTTTCACATAGAGCAAAAGCATCGCATTTTAAACTATGCAGTAAAATTTCTAAGGAATCAATTTTTGGTATGATACTTCTGCAATTTCACTGTAAAACAGTGATGGAGTCTTTCACCTTAGGAGTTGAATTAACCATTGAAGGATATAATTGCTGCAAGGATGGGCCATTGAGCAATCAGCTGCTCTAAAAATATTCTAATTGTTGGGAGGAAAGCTGAAAGTATACTCTTTAGTGGTTCAGAAATATTGAATGCTTTAAAAATCCAATCAACAATTTCAGAAAATTTCAATAATCCTACCCCCTGCTGAGGCTCAGAGGAAGTCGAAATTTTATTATTTCTAGTAATGGTGTTCTGTTTGGATTGTACGTTCCCAAAACCGGGTGGAATTGATTTCGGTTTTGAATCGGAATTTTTCGGTTTTGGGCGCAGTTTATCTATTGGTGGAGAAATTTTAAGTCCCTTTCTTGGCAGTTTGGGAAAAGAAGACTGTTTTTTTCTGGAATTTCCGGGTAAAACAAATGATGTACCTTCGTACGCTCCGTCGGAGTCAGACTGTTCCGAAAATAGAGATGTGTAAGTGTTTTCTAAGAAGATGGGTTTAGGGGTAGCATTTTTCAACATTTCTGCATAGGAGCGCTTAGACCTCTTCTTCAAGGATCGTTTAATTTTATCCTCGCGCAATTTATAAATTGGGCATGCAGGGAGCTCATGCGAGTTTTCTCCGCACATTAAACATTTTTCTGAATTTTCATTGCATGTATCCTCTTGATGAGAACCCCCACATTTGCCACAACGTGCCTTATTGGAACAGTAAGTGGCTATGTGGCCAAGCTGTTTACAATTCATTACACGAGGGATAAAAAGGCAAACAGGGAGACGAATCTTATCGATAATGACATAGTTGGGCAGCGCAGACCCAGCGAAAGTCACTCGAAACGAGTCAGACAGTCTATAAACTTTTTTATCTCCTTCATGTGATACTGAATGCAATTGCTTGCATTCAAGTATCTTTACGTCTTTAAGTATGGTGTCTTTGAAACGACCAACCCCATGCTTAATTATGTCATCAACAGTCAAACTCGATTCTGTGATGACCCCATCAATTTCAATTTCCTTTGAAGGAATATACGCTCTATACTCACGCGTAAAAAGCTCACAAGAAGCAATTGCATTGGCTTGTTTGAGACTACCAACGACAATGCGTATTTTATCTTTATTAACTTTGACGATCTCTTTTACATCCGAGAATCGCGAAGTCAAATCTTTCGAAATTTGAATGATATTTAGCGCCTTTACTTTACGCCTAATAAATACAATCCATGGTCCCGTTGACGACTCTGGGTAAATTTTAATTCTAATCGGGTTTACATTTTCAGCAGAAGGCTTAGGGGGAGGATCTGTTACTCGTTCTCCCATCTCATCATCCATTTTACCTAGCAAGAAAAACTGTCACAAAAAGGAATGAGAAATATACCTGCGAGAAATGCATTTGTTTTTCAGACAACCGGTTTAGCAAAAAGTTATTTAAAATTGGCGAAAGACCATGCTGGTGCAAATTCTCATAAAGAATGTTGATCGAAACTGAATCGAAAGCCCCCTTAATATCCAAGAATACTGATGCCATCTGCTCTTTGTTAGCATATGCCATTTGAATTTCTGTTGAGAGCAACGCAAGGCAATCGTTCGTCCCTTTGCCTTTGCGGAAGCCAAATTGTGTATCTGACAGTAAGCCATTTGTTTCGACCCAATTATCGAGGCGAAACAAGATCATTTTTTCAAATAACTTCCGGATACAGGACAGCATTGCAATCGGACGATACGAATTGTGGTCGGAGGCTGGTTTTCCTGGTTTTTGGATGGCGATGACCCTCACCTGTCTCCAGTCATGTGGGACAATGTTACCCTCAAGAACCCTATTAAATAAATTCAACAAGCGTCTTTTGGCAGCGTCTGGCAGATTCTTCAACAAGTTGAATTTGATTCTATCTGGACCCGGGGCTTTATTGTTGCATGATAAGAGAGCAAGTGAGAACTCCACCATCGTAAACGGTGTTTCGTTCGCGGTATTGTAAGGCGACGCGACGCGGTAGATTTTCTGTGCCGAGGCGGAATCCGGACAAACCTTCTTGGCGAAATCGAATATCCAACGGTTTGAATATTCCACGCTCTCGTTAGTACTGTTTCAGTTTCGCATACGTCGGGCCGTGCCCCAAAGAGTGCTCATTGATGTTTCTCTTGTTAACCCGTCTACAAACCGGCGCCAGTAACTGCGTTTCTTAGCTTTTATTAAATTTTTCATTCGCTTTTCTAATATCGCGTACACTCGGTAACTAGCAACTAACCCGTCGTTCCGGAAGGTTTTATACGCGGCAGCTTTCTCCGCGTACACGTCTGAGCACACTTTGTCCCACCACGGGTTGGGAGAACGTTTTTGGGTGTTCACGTCGGGTACTCGTTTCGTGTGAGTTTGAATCGCGGTATCGAGAATCGAGTTGGACAAAACTTATATTCGTCCTCCGGGGGAAGTACCTGTGTTGAATCGATAGTTTTGGATATCTCAGCAGCGTAGCTCTTCCAATCAATGTTTCGTGTGAGGTCATAGGGAATGTTAATTGGTGCCGATGGTCTTGAACCAGTGGTGATTGCAATTACAATTGGTAAGTGGTCACTACCGTGGGGATCAGATATTACCTTCCACTTGCAATCTAACCGTAGTGATGTCGAGCCTAAAGAAATGTCCAGTGCACTTGCTTGCGCAGGTGGTCTAGGAATCCGTGTCATTTCCCCTGTGTTCAGAATTGTCATATTGAAGTTGTCACAAAGGTCTTGAATTGTCGAAGATCGATTATCGTCGTATAGACACCCCGTACCGTGAGAGTTAAAGTCTCCAAGAAGCAGGCGGGGCGAGGGAAGGTGTTCAATCACGTTGGAGCATCTTCGATATCCCATCATGGCCCTAGGAGGAATGTAAATAGAAGCAATGCAAAGATCTTTGCCTTTGATTGTTGTTTGACAAGCGACAACTTCAATGCCTGGCGTCGAAGGGAGGTTGATTCGATTGAAGGAGTAGCACTTTTTGATCCCTAAAAGTACCCCTCCATATGAGTCTTCTCGATCCAATCGGATAATGTTAAAATGAGGTTTATATTAGAAGTTATCCATGTTTCACATAGGGAAAATGCATCAGGGAAAATGCAGTTCCACTGTAAAACAGTGATCAGATCCCTGATTCCGTCCAATAAGTTAGCCATCGTAGGATACGATCGCTGTAAGGAGGGGCCATTGTTCAGTCAACTGTTTTAAAAATGTTCTTACTGTTGGTAGAATAGCAACCAGCAAGCTTTTCAGAGGATCGGTAATGTTGAAAGCTGTGAATATCCAGTCCACAATGTCAGAAAATTTAAGGAATCCCGTTTTAGGTTGAGTTTCTGACTGTAAAATTGGAGCACTTGGGATTTTTGGTGCCCCGGGGAGTGCTGGGAACTCCTGGTTGTATCTCAATTTCCTAAAACCAGGAGGTATTATCTTCGGATTTGTACCAGCACTTCCAGTTGATGAATTAATTTTATTTTGTACCCTTGTTTGGGACAACCTAGGACCCTTACGAGGAAGTTCAGGTGAGTTTTGATAAGGTCTTTTCCTAGAGTTTCCAAGCGGAGCCAAAGAATGCCCCTCGCAAGGGTAGTTAGAGGAGTTATCGTCAGTTGGCAAGAGAGCGAATGGGTTTTCGGAGAGAAGTGGCACAGCTCTTTTAAGCATTTCTGCGTAAGAGCGTCTGGAGCGATCTTTGGCGGATCGCTTCAGTTTATCCGCACGAAGTTTGTACGTTGGGCATGTCAAAAGTGCTTGCGGATTCTCCCCACAGTAAACACACTTCTCAGCGGGCCTACTGCAAGTATCATCCGCATGGCGTTCCCCACATTTACCGCACCGTTGCTTGTTGCTACAGTAGGTGGCCGTGTGACCTAGCTGCTTGCAATTGGAACAATTCATGATCCGCGGTACAAACAGGCGTACAGGTAGACGAGCTCCTCCCACTTCAACGTAGCTCGGAAGTGCAGATCCGGCGAAGGTTACGCGAAACGAGTTTGATGGATAGTAATTCCCATCTTCGATGGACTTTGAGTGCAATTGGTTGCACTCCAAAATCTTAACTGATTGAAGGTTAGGGTACTGAAAGCGGCCAGCCCCTTCTTTCATCAGATCATCGACAGTTAGACCCGCATCACTTACCACACCGTCGATCTCCACATCACGAGAAGGGATGTAGACGCGATACTCCAGCGTAAAGAGGCTACTGCTGACGATATAATTGGCCTGTTTCAAGTCAGTAACGACTACGCGCAGTTTATCTGACTGAAGCTTTTTAATCTCGGTTACGGCCGAGTAACGTTTTGTCAGCTCCCGTGCAACAGTTATGCTGTTTAACGGTTTATTTTTGGGCCGAAAGTTTACCACCCAAGGACCAGCGGATCTATCCTGGTAAATCTTGACTCGGGGGGGCTGTCAGACATTGGGGGAAAGTGGGGGAAGTGGATCGACCATAACATTATCTGTCTCAGTATCAGATATATGTTCTTCTTCCCCATAATATTCGTCTTCGGAGGGTGATCCTTCTGTTTGTTCCATCTTGTTGCGGGAGCAACACGCTCGACCGCACTATTTAATTTAAATCAAAAAAAAAAAATCAAAAACTATAATAAAAAAATCAATAAGAAAAGTAAAAAACGAAACACTTCACTAGTTGGTTCCTGACGAACTGGTAGGTGAATTGATCCTTCGTTTGTTTTATCCGTCACCCGCGTGACCTTCACACAGTAGAGAGTTGATATAGCTCGTCTAAACAAAGCCGTCTTTCAGGCAAGAAAACTGTTTAGTAACGCACTTCACTGCACTACCTTCACCGATATCGCAGGTAATAATTATCACTCGCGGGACTGTTTATTAGTAATGCTTTACTGCAGCCTCTGCCACAGCAAGCACCTTCGTACTACCGAAAAAACTAAACCACACCAGAGAGAACAAAAAGCACTTGTTTCTCGGTACACGTTCGGTTACGAATGATTTCTCTCTTAATTTGTTATCATTTCAACACAGAAAACATTTGAAATTGATTCTGCCAAGGGTAAAGATGTTGATTCATGTGTATTTTTCATAAAATTCAACTCGTTGGCGGAATAATGAGCGAAATAAGTTTGTTTACGAAAGTCTCATTAGCCCTTTTGAAGAATTACTATTGAATTATGCTTAGAGCGGCAGTAGGGGAGACTGAGGAGACTTGATCCCCTTTTTTATTTTTCAGTCCAACTCCGTGGAATGATAAAAAACTATGTATTTTTTTGTAGTTTTATATTGTTTCTAGGGATGACTAATAATCATAAAAAAATTACATGGAAATATTATACTGGACATGACCTACGAGCATTTCTGGAAAACAACAAAAAAATGGAAAATTCTTAGATTACTGGAGACTCGATCCCTAATTTGGGGACACTTGATTCCTTTATGAAAACGTGTTTAAAAGAGCATGTAGGGTAATAAGCCTATTTTTGCCCTGTTTCTACTATCATCCTACCCATCTGAAGCCTTTGATTAGAGCAGCGTCTGCCATCTTTGCTCAACGCATTGACTCAAATGGTATTGTGATAATGGGGGTACTCGATTAGAGATTTTGCTGCGCTCAAACAGAAGATTTTCACCATTCTCAAAACAATTTTGTTATTATATTGGCTCTTAATAAGAGACGAATGACCTTAACGTTAAAACCTCTATAATCGAAACAAAAAATGGACCTTAATAACAAATCAAAGAAGCTGATATAATAAAATTATTGTAGTAATGATGTGGTACCCTTCTTAATAGGACAAAAACGGATACATTACCCCATTCAATTTTATTAAGTGGATTATAGTATTGATTAAATTGTTATGATTAGGTATTGTTATTTTTGTTACTTTGTAATATGTACGTGTGCGTCAAAGTGAAAGTAAGTGTGATGTATAGATAAGTATGTGTGATACAAATATGTACAAATTGTAGCTTCATCACGTAGTAAAAGGAAGAGAGTGCAAAAGTTTAGTGTTATAAGCAACAGTATTTCATCCTATATGATTTTTTCATAATATGGATGTTTTCAAATAATCCTTCCGAACATCATTGCAACCTTCAATGTCATTTTATATTAAGAGAAGAGTTGCATACGTTGTACATTCTTTGCTGTTAAAATTCATTCACGCGGTAAAGCTACCTACTTCAGGTTTTGACTTTTCGGGATTCTGATCAGCAAGGACCCAACGATGTATACAAAAGATCAACGTCTCACTGTGATAAAGTTTATCCAGGATAATCCTAAAGACCAAACAAAACAAAAATTTATTTTTTTTTAATCCAAAAAGGACTGATAAGAAATACACATAATAAAAGCCTACCTGTGCATTTCTGCTTTTGGTATAGTGTGATAATAGTGGAATTGAACTATCACAAAGATTCCCCCAGTCATTCGTAATGGATCACAAATATACATAACCATCTAAACAGCGTGTCGGTTTTATCCCAACAGCGAACATTATTCTAAAACTCAACAAAAATATAAAATGGTTCAAACCCGTCTTCAATGCGCACAGTTGATGATACAAAAGACAGATTTAATGCGTACTCAAAAATGGCGTTTTGAAAAGCTTTAACCCTCTCCCGGTCAGCGTGGCAAGCAGAAAGTTAGCAAAAGTTTAGCAAAGCGAAATTGATGCTGGCAGAGTTTCTGCGAGCATTTTGCGTGATTTGTGCGAGAATTCTGGCAACGAATTCGCTCAAATGCAACAACCGTTTCTGACAGAAGCGGTTACACCAACCGATGCTGCTCACTTCTATCCAGAATCGAGCCAGGATTGTACGACCAAGATCTCTGCACGCTTCCTGCCACATCTTTGTCAGATGTTTTGCTGGATTCGTGCTAAATACTACCAGGTAGAAATTGCCAGGATCTTTGCACAGTTTATGTCCGAGTTATGCCAGAGTTTAGCTCGGTTTCTGTCAAAATTTGCCAGAAAACGCGAGCGAAACCCAGTTCGCCCTAGCTCAACTAACCCGACAGGATTCGCGCAGAAATCTGACAGGACTGCCAAACCAAGACTTACAGAAATCTAGCAGAGCGGTCTCTGCCAGAAAATTTGCTCACTGGGCTAGTGCCCAAATTTTTATTTGGCTTGAAAAAACTTTTGTAGGTGGGTTTCGTGATGAGAAAAACGAAAATATTGTTGATAATTCATGTGAGCAATGCATTTTTCATTAAAACCTTAAAATAAGTAGGCCGCCTAGAGGCGATGTTGGGCACCTGGGCGAATAAACAAAAAAAAACTTTTTTTCTTCTAGTTATTTCAACATAAGCGAATTCAGATGGTATATATTTTGGACTCCATCAGAACACAAATTACCAAAGTTAAGGAGTATTTTACTAGTGCTTTGGTTGTTTAATTATTGACTTCTAATTTATAGTGACCAGTGCCTGCTAGCGATGGTTTCACTTATCATGTTTTGTTTTTTAATTTAAGAAGATCGTGTAAAAGAGGATTTTTCGAGATTCTTCAGGTGAAATTCCGAAGTAAACAAACAAAAAAGAACAATTTTTTTTGTGGTTACGTATATTGTATATACGGCCACGGAAAGTTCTTTTTGCGCGCAATCGAAAAATCTAGTCATTCATGGAATAGCTTTGAACTAGCTCTAAATAACAAAAAAAACTGAAATTTTATAACTTCCCCTAGGGTAATGATCCTATTTTCGCCCTAACCATGTGAAGCCGGTGGTTAAAGTAGCGTTAGTCATCTTTGTTCAACGCATTGG
Organism: Topomyia yanbarensis; assembly: GCF_030247195.1. Lineage (NCBI taxonomy): Eukaryota > Metazoa > Arthropoda > Insecta > Diptera > Culicidae > Topomyia > Topomyia yanbarensis. The sequence continues at coordinate 259,419,009 of NC_080671.1, read as the reverse complement.
AAAGCAAAGATACTGGTGCCAATTCATACGCATTGCATCAATTGTATTCCGAGTAATTAATGAAATGGTGAGGCACCCTCCCAAATACGACTAAAATGGGCTCTTCACTCTAATATGCTCGAAAACTTAACGCTTAACGTGAACGAAACAGAATGTAATGCAACATAAATACATGGGAGAATGTATTACACAGTACTTGAAGTGCAGGATTATAAACAGTGCCATATGTCTAATAAAAAAGGAGAAAAAAAGATTCCGCCAACTCACCCCAGACTCCCCTAAATATAATTAAATGATAAGGACATCCATATTCTAACAGCAGCATTCACCCAAAGATTTTAAAACATGCTTCTTTTCAGCTAAAATTGCACATAAAGCTAGTTTCGGTGCGATAAGTAATCACAAAAGACTGAATTTTTTTTTCGCCCAGGTGCCCAACACTGCCTTTAGGTGGGCAAAGTGTTTTACCAAAAAAGCTAAACTTCCGAATTATTCAACTAAACCAATTCACATCTACAGTAAAATGCTACTAACAGGCAACTAAATTTTTTTTTTGGTTTATTAAAATTTCCAAAAAATAGTTAAAATTTGTTTAATGGAGATTACCACTAAACACAAAATAGTTTTTTTCCACGTTTTCATCGAATTTTCAACTTTAAGCTTCAATTCCCTTTAACAGAAAGCTACGATTATTCAAACAATGTGTGTCTATGAAAGGTGTGAGCGTTGGGAAGAAATACTAGTGCGGATGACAACATACAATCATGTTTTAGCATTTTTTTTAGATTTTAAAGAGACCGCCTAGAGGCGGTGTTGGGAACTAGAGGGTTAATTTGGTTAAAACCATAACGTCCACCAGCAAAATCTATCATCCAGACGATTAACCTTGCTGTCGTTTCTTTTGTTTTTTTTGTGACATTTGACGTACTAATGAAAGTTTAATTTGTCTTCAAATGCTGTACATAATCGTACAAATAATAACCTGTCATAATAAAATGAAGAAAAAAATTATTTATGGAGAAAGGGGATCGGTTTTATTCATAATTCCCCTAAAATTACTAGTCGTAACTCGGTGAACTTATGATTGATGGCACTCAGAAGAAGTTCATGTATGTTATATTTCAACCAAGTGACTGTCTGTTGGTACGGTATGGTTCGAAAACGCGGTACGGAGTAAACAAATGGTTGGTGGTAATTGGACGGTTCAAGCCCATTCGCCTACCTCCCTGTTTTTTCCGGTTCTTTTTTTTTTCTAATTGCGATATGATGTTCATACCGCGATGTTATATTTGAAAGATGCTTTTTGTTAGATATATTTGAACGACACGTTTTACTACATCAGATTCAATGAAAATTTACAGGTTTCTTTCAAATTGTTGTAAAATGACTGATGCAACTAGCAACATAAGTGGCCTTAACGTTCAGATGTTATCGTCATAAACAGCCAGATTTGAAGGGCATTAGTTTTGGCTCTTGATTTTTTTTGCTGCCTGTAAGCGGAATCGATAGTATTAAATAAAATAATAAGGGAAAGTTCCCGGTTATGGCATATCTGTTATTTCTGGCGTGTTGCACGCTTTATTGCATTTTCGACAAAGTTATATTCTAAGCTTTTAGGTTTATGATGGTATTACTATCATTATCGCTGGATGCTCCGTTCAAACATTTTTGGGTGCAATCAAAATGCGCTCCAGGTCCGCAGACTCTGTCTTTCTGGTGTTTTATGACAGATATCGCCAAACTTACTCACCTGCAATATACTGCTCATGATCACATATTTGTCATATATTTGGGATTATTAATTTTTATGGAAATGATTTGCGATCATGGCCAGTAGAACTTGCTGCAGTTTGGTTGAATTTTCTATTGAATACTCATTAGCTCTGAGATACTTACCATATCTGAAATTTTAAGCAGAAGAATTTTTTTTCGAAATTGCTTATGGTAAACGAAATTGTAAACTTTTGGTTGGTTAGTGAACATAAACAGTGTAGAGTTTTAAAATGTTATTTTTGTGCTCTATATTAATAGCGTCTAAACCATTGGTTTTGCGGTTAGTTCGGAAAATTTTCGTTATTTCCAAACGCGTTTTTTCGATTCCAAACAAATTCAATTAGAGACTTACTCTATTCAGTAAAGTTGCAGCTAATTCTAATACCAACAAAGGAATTTGTTGAGAATACTTGTAAAGTTCTGAAGAGGCTGATCATGTTATTTGGATGTCGAGATTCTATGTATGAATAAATGTTGGGCTAACCAAATCGGTTATAATATTGTCATGATTTAATCACTGTAGTGTAGTGAGCAGCATAATGTATTGTTTGATTAGAAGCACAAGTTCCAGTTTTCTAGCTCCCACTCCCTCAGACCGCCAAAGCTTTAGTTTTTTTTATGACAAAGTTATGATTTTTTTTTTCAATAATCAAACCGCAAGTCAGAATATTAATGTGATGTTATGTAATATATTTTTGCATTTGCGAAGTTGTTTATTAATTACAAATACCTTCAAACTGGTCTAATTGACTGACATTGTACTTTGAGGAATCTAATTTTTCGAATTTGTCCAGTATTCATTTTGTTGACTTCTAATTTTATCAGATTGTCATATCACAAAATAATTAGTTTACAGCATCGAAATAGCAGGTCTAGGTCGTATATTAATATTCCAAATAACAATTGGTGTATTAAATAGAATTGGTCAGTAAAAATGATTTTATGGAAACATGATTTTGTGAGGCTAAAAAAGTCACCTTTCTCCTAACGTTACTAGAGGCAAACACTGATTGTCTACCTTTTGAGATACTGCGCGCCCTTTGTGGAATGCTGCAGAAACGGTTAGAGAAGCGATCAAACCGACTAAAAATTCACCCTTAGGGTAACAAAATTGCCTATTTACCCTAAAAAAATTACATTTAAAAATTGTTTTTGTTGGTCGTTATTGGGATTCAATTGCCCTCACCTTTATAATTTTTGCGCGAACATAGCGTTGCTGTCTCTAATATGTACAGTTCGAAGCGTTCTGTCCCGCCCCAACGCCTAGTTACCCATACCTTTAACTTATAAAGTAATGAGCTTATATTCGCCATGTTTCTATTTGCCATCTTTGTTCAACGCATTGGGCGACAATTGAGGTACTAAATTCGAATTTTCGTTGCGCTCAAACACGAGCATTTCATTGTTTTCAGGGAATTTGTGTTATTAGATTGATTCTAAACAACGAAGCAAAGCTCTTCATGCCAATTCATACGCATTCCATCTATTGTAGGCCGAGTAATTAATGAATTAGTGAGGTACCTTCCTTAATAGGGTGAAAATAGGCAATTTACCCTATGTAAAAGTAATGGTAGTGGGCCTTCTTTTAGATGGATATACTGGATATATTTTTCCTGGAATTCATTTTACATTCAATATGTTGAACACCCAGAATTGGAACTTAAAATCGCAACGAAAGACGTTGTAACAATGGGAAAAATTGACAAGTGCGCTAAGCATCAGATGCTCTAGAAAACATGAAAACCGAGTGACTGTCGATCGAGCCAGAAAGAGATCAAACCGTTCTGATAGAACTACATTGTTGTTCAAGTTGTAAGTTACAATATTACATGATCACAAAGTGTTAGGAAGTTGATAGAACTGTTGATCATCGGCAATTGTCGCGTCTTCGCATTTGAATAACTAGGTACTTCAATGGTTATCAAAGTTGCTAAACTTTCCTATTAATTAATTGCTGTTACCATTCAGCTCTCCCTTGCCGAACACCTGAAATGAATGATTGATAAAATACTTACATACTTTACTTGATGGGCAATATCGTGTCGGTTTCGAAATGTATATATATATATATATATATATATATATATATATATATATATATATATATATATATATATATATATATATATATATATATATATATATATATATATATATATATATATATATATATATATATATATATATATATATATATATATATATATATATATATATATATATATATATATATATATATATATATATATATATATATATATATATATATATATATATATATATATATATATATATTGTTCACGCGGAAGACGAGATTTTCGGACACTTAACTTGACTTTTAAACACTGCACTTATCGCGAAATCGAACTGTTTATTGTGGGAGAACACGTCTTCACTGAACGATAATTTATTTTAACTGAACAAATTTACTATCTACTACATACAGTCAGCTGATCGAGCTCGGAAAGCCTTTTCGCTCCAGAGAACTTTCCAACAGGAGAGATTGCGAAACAGGTAGAAATTTACATGCGAGAAACCGAGACAGATCAAACAATCTCGATCGAGACTGTCTAGGGGTGTTCAAAAATTAACCGGCCGCCTTGAAATCTCTTAGATTTTAACTGCTACCTACTCTAACTCTTCTATACTATATATAACAATTGTATTGGTATATGTTAACTGTATTTTGTTTGTGATCGATCAGTTGTTGCTTCTCCTACTTATATGACGATGACCTTGACCCAATATCCAAAACTGGGACACGGTTGCTGTATGTGTTTACATTGCTGCTGCTGGTTTTTTCTGCACGGTTGACAAGGTGAACCACATTCGATGATGAATATAGGGCCCTGCTGCTGACAGTGTTGATTTCAACGTTAAGTAGTGCTGTTATGCTTGTGGATGAATATACTCCTCAGTGACTGTTCCGGTGTTTTCTACTGGAACTGATGATTTGTTCTTTGTATGCTGTTAAGTTTATGCTGTTCTTCGTTGGATTTGATGCTGTACTACACATTATATGCTGGATTGGCGTGGTGCAATCGCTGCTTTTGTCGGGCTGACTAGCCGATTATCCGCTGCTGCTGTACTTATCAGACGATGTGAGGCTGGAGATTGCTGCCCGGCAAATTTTCGACGAGTAATCTTCTTACTATTGGGACTGGTACTTTCGGATTGGATGTTTGCTGCTTGCTGAGTTGTCTTCGATGATGATGATTGTTGTCGTGATTCTGGAACAAATGAGAGGGTGCTTTTTCAAACTGTATTAAGGTAAGAGAATACGACTTGCCTGAATCGGAGGCCCCATGGCCTCCGATGATGCCGGTTGGCATCCTGATGGATACCGGCTGGTGTGTGAATGTTGAAAAGCGATGTTCTAACGTTGACATTTCGTTGTAGGTTTTTTCTTCGATGACTGCGATGGACTGCTACGACGTTGAGACCGCCGAGAAAGCTGGCCAAGCTCGTCGACAATCGCTGCGTAGCGTCTGGGAATTGGATAGCGCTTCTCCTCCTCCGTTGCTGTCATGGATACCTCGAATATGTCCAATGTGGAGAATATATGTAGCGTCAATTCGCAAATGGACGAACACACTACAGGCATGAGCTGACGCAAAGCATCAATGCTCATTGGAACATAACCAAACGTTGGCTAAACTGCATATGCACTATACATGCAACATCAACGACAAACCATCACCGGACAACACAGATTACCTCAATATGGTAGAGATTTGTTGTAGGCATCTCTCGTTGGACTGTTCAAAGAAAGCCATCAGGGACAGGAATGACTGAGGAAAAAATAATCGATAACTTTTTGAAAGAAAAATATACACATAAGTTAACTGGTATGCGGAGGCCTCCCAGCCTCCGCCGTTGGAGGGATACTAGATCTCCTCTGATGATAAATTGGAATTGTCTCGAATTGGCAATATACAGATCTTGGAGATCCCCCTGGTATAATTGCCATTTGTTGTACGCACATCGACTACTCGAATGTTGCCATCTGGTCCGTGGTGTACCTCAGTCACTCGTCCCAATAACCATTTTAGAGGCGGTAAGTTCTCTTCTTTAAGAACCACCATCGTTCCGACTGCTACATTGTCCTTCTGCTGGGTCCATTTCGTTCTGCTCTGTAGCTCTGACAGGTACTGGCGTGTCCACTTTTTCCAAAGTTCCTGAGTGTAATGCTGAATCTTTTGCCATGCTGATAGCCGATTTTCCGGGATTTCAGTTAGGTTGGGTTCCGGAATCGCTACTAATGGCCTCTGAATGAGGAAATGACCTGGGGTCAGAGCCTCAAAATCGTCTGGATCATTACTGAGTGGGGTCAGCGGGCGGGAATTTAGAATAGCTTCTATCTGCACCAGTACGGTCTGCATCTCGTCGTAGATCAGACTGTGGGAACCGATTGTGCGCTTAAAGAGCGTTTTGAAGGACTTGACTGCAGACTCCCACAATCCTCCAAAGTTCGGCGATCGTGCTGGAATGAACCGAAATTGTATATCCTCCCTGGCTGTCTCCTTCTCTACGATGTCTCGAAACTTCTGATTTAGGAACAGAGAACGGAGTTCGTCTAATTCTCGTTTAGCGCCGACAAAGTTTTTGGCGTTGTTGCACATAATTAGGTCCGGCTTTCCGCGCCGGGCTGCAAACCGCTTGAGAGATGCCAAGAATGCCTGCGTTGTAAGATCTGCTACTAATTCCAGATGCACAGCCTTTGTAACCAGACAAACGTAAATCGCTACAAAACACTTCACCGGCTGGCGTTTGCGGTGAGGATATACTACGTAAAACGGTCCGCAATAATCCACTCCGACTCTCTGGAATGGAGCACAGGGGGTGACACGTTCTGGTGGTAAATCAGCCATCAGCTGTTCATGAACCTTAGGTTTCGTTCGAAAACACGCCACGCAACTGTGAATGACTTTCCGGACCAGATTTCGGACGCTCGTAGGCCAGAATCGCTCTCGCATGGTTGAAATCGTCAGCTGCTGTCCGGCGTGAAACAATTTCTGGTGGTAGTATAGTATGAATGGATGTTTGCGGTCAACTGAAACAGAAGCGTGTCGTAACTGGCCGCCGACACAAAGTATCCCTTCGCGTAGTCGAGGGTTCAATGATGCGATTCTAGACGAAGAACGAACGTGGTGTGCCCGTGCGACATCTATCAGCTCTTGCGGATAACATTCTTCCTGTGACAACCGAACTAATGACCGAACAGCATCGTCGAGCTCTTCGGACGAAATGGTTCCTAGTTTGCGACAATTTCGATTAGCAACTTGAGCATTAAAGCGGAATCGACGGATCAAAGCAACTAATCTGGTCAGGTCCACCATTGATGATCGCAGACTGAAAACTTCGCTGGGCAGTGCTGCTTGAAGAACCACTGTCACCGTTTCCTTTTCTTCCAACACTGACGACTCGATTTCTTCTTCGTGGATCTGCTGGATTATCGGCCAGTGAACCCTCTCATGAAAGGTCCAGTTGGGTCCTCTGAACCAGTGAGATTGATACTGCAATTGCGCTGGAGTCATACCCCGTGAAATTATGTCTGCTGGATTATCGATGCCGGCGATATGGTTCCAAGTTCCATTCTTTGTAATGTGCTGGATTTCTGACACACGGTTTGCTACAAATTCCTTCCACCTAGATGGTGGCGACTGAAGCCAGCACTTGACGATCATCGAGTCCGTCCAAAAGTATGCCTTCGCATTGATGCGAATGCTGTTCACCACCCTTTCATAAACGTGTGCCAACAGCAATGCCGACGAAAGTTCCAAGCGCGGAATCGATTGTTTCTTCTTCTTCTTCTTCTTCAAATTTTCCAATGGGGCAACACGGGACTTCGACGTTAAAAGATGCACATCGACCGCTCCTCCATCGGCTACGGTTCGAATGTAGATACATGCCCCGTAGGCCTTCTCGGACGCATCGCAAAATCCGTGGATTTCTACTGATACAACGTGACTGCCGATTCCTGTCCACCGTGGTACGGATAGTCCTTCCAGGCCGGCTAAATTCCGCCTAAACTCTTGCCACTGTTCTTGCAGCCTTTCACCCAGTGGCTGATCCCATCCGCATTCTTGCATCCACAAGTCTTGTATAAAGATCTTGGCCTGAATTACTACGGGACCGACTAATCCCAACGGATCGAATAAACGGGACACATCAGCGAGAACAGCTCGCTTCGTGATGACACCTGTGCAGTGTTACGAAATTTCAAAATCAGTTACCTATCTCTGCTTGCATTTACCGAAACCGACATTCAGATTCAACGCCTCTCTCATTCATTCACTTTCCAACTGACTGAAATTTCATGCAGAATCGAATGCTTCAGTGTAGAGGAAATATAAATTCATTCACCAACCAAAGCATTCATTTGTTATTATGTCGACAGTTTGAAGGCAGAAGTTAGCATCTTTTACATTTTCGAGCATAAGTGAACTGCGTAATCTATATCTGGTGCACTTTTAATCGATAATCCCTCTCATAGCCAGCATGAAAATAAAATTCACTTTGCGTCTGAAACCGAACATGTCCGTACCTGAAAGCGCTGCGTCAGGAGAACGAATGGCGATGGAAACGAACCAAAAATTTCATTTATCGCAGCGGGCATGAATTGAATTTCGTTTTCTTTCAAGTTCATGCAGCGATGTCAATGTTTTTAAGCTCTGCACCTGTGCTCCACTTCGGTGTACTGAACCGGAATGTGTCCGTACCGGGTTCCAAAACCAAACCCAAAGTCTTTACTGCGCAACTCGCCGAGTCTAGCTCTAAAATCGTACGATCATCACGCAAACTCTCCGGCACGTTCAGTAGAATCTCCTTACAGTTAGAGTTCCATTTACGCAGCATAAATCCTGCCGATTTAGTCAACGCAATCATATCACCGACGATCTGGTTCCCTCTTTCAATGTTGTCTACACCTGTCAACATATCATCGACGTAGAAGTCCTGCTTAAGCACTTTAGCAGCTACCGGGTGCGTTTGTCTTCCTTCTTCCGCTAACTTCTGCAGGCACTTCGTCGCTAGATACGGTGCAGACGCTGTACCGTACGTTACTGTCGTTAGTTCGTACGTACGTAACTGCTCTTCTACCGAACTTCGCCATAGAATTCTTTGAAGTCGTTGATCATCTGCTGTAACATTCACCATGCGATACATCTTTGCGACGTCTGCCACTATCGCGTACCGATGCAATCGAAATCGTAGAATGATCCAGCAAATCGTCTTGCACTACCGGACCCACCATCAAGGCGTCGTTGAGAGACACACCTGTGCTCGTTTTGCAAGATGCGTCGAAGACTACTCGCAGCTTCGTAGTTGTGCTGTCCGGCTTCAAGACTGCATGATGAGGTAAATAATATTCTATACCGCTCGATGTTTCGTTGACGACTTCCACCATATGACCGAGGTTCTGATACTCGCTGATGAACTCGGTGTACAGCTGCTTCAACTGCGGATTCGCAGCAAATCTTTTCTCCAATCCCGCAAAACGTCGTACTGCTATCTCTTTGGATTCGCCAAGCTGATTGATGACACATTCCTTCTTGGGTAATGTGACAACAAATCTACCTTTACTGTCTCTCACTGTTGTCTTCTCGAAATGGTCTTCGCATGCAGATTTTTCGAGGGAGTGCGTACTTCTGGTGCGGCATGTTTCCAGTTCCCAAAACCTGGTAAGCTGGTCTTGAATATCCGCAGTGGAACACGCATGGGTCACCGACGATAGTCTGCAAGAAGAGGTATTGGGAACTCGACCAGATACGATCCAGCCAAAAACGGTATTCTGCAACGTGGGCCCTTCACTTGTCGCCTTCAGTTGGCCTTCCTTTAGCAAATCCATATAGTATTCTGCTCCGATGATGACATCAACAGGACCAGTTTTGTGAAATTGTGGATCCGCCATGAGGGTTGACTCCGGAAGAATCCACTGGTGTGGATCAATGTTGGCGGTGGGCAAGGCTATGGTCAACTTCGGCAACACGTGAAACTGCATCTGTTCAGCAAAGTGTGAGATGTCTGACAGTCTCGGGCTCACTTCTGCCTGAACAGATTTGGTGGACAACGAACGAGCTGACCCAATTCCTTGGACAGCTAAAAATGATGACAACTCGTCGAACTTCAGCTTCGTTGAGAACTCTTTAGACATGAGACAATGCTGAGAACACGAATCTAGCAATGCTCGAGCTAGTACAGAGTTTCCGAATCGATCCGATAGTTTCACAAGAGCAGTTGACAATAAAATATTGTGTGTTGGTGTATTGGGAAGTGCAACGAAGTTGTGGCTGGTGGTGGCGTATGTGAGGTGGACGGAGTATGTATGATCTGCGAGCTAGCAGAGGTAGCAGGTGTGTTGCTTGATTGTGTGTGGGCGTGTTGGTTCAGAGTTGGTGGTTTAGTCTGTGGCTGTTGGTTTGCTGCCGATGGTTTCGTCTGCGGGGTTGGAACGGAGGATCTTACCTGGTTGATGCGCAGCATGGAGTGGTGTTTCTGACGACAGTGATGGCAGACTCCTTTATCACAAGATCGTGCATAATGACCAGAGCTCAGACAATTGCGGCACAACATGTTCTTATTCACAGCTTCACTTCTTTCTGGAACCTTCATTCGTTGGAACTTCATGCAATGGAAAGCAGTGTGCCACGACTCACTGCAGAACGGACATCTGCCAGGCAATCTCGCTGTAGTATGGCAGAATGAAGTCTTTGTTGGTCGATGATCTGGAACGGAAGGTCTTGATGTGCTGATCGACTGTAGTACAGAGCAATGATTTCGGAGGAACTCGATCACTTTATCATACGGTGGGACTTCAGTAGAACCGTGATGAGTCTCCCAGAGATGAAGAGTAGCAGAATCCAGGCGCGAACATAGCATGTACGCCAAAAGAGTACTCCACCCAGCCGTATTCTCTCCGATTTTCTCCAGCATCTGCAGATTTTTGTCAAACTCCCCAATGAGCTGATTAATTCCGTCGTAACTCTCCTTCTTCAGAGTCTCCAGTGAAAATAGTGCGTCTAAATGAGCTTTCATTATCAGCTTCTTGTTCTCGTAGCGCCTCACCAGTGCCTTCCACGCTACGCTGTAATTGTCTGCCGAAAGCTCCAATGAACTGACCTCCTGCAATGCGTCACCAGACAGCGAAGATCGGAGATACGTAAATTTGTCTACATCGGTCAGTTGGTTGTTGTTGTCGATAAGACTGCGAAAAGTGTCTCTAACCGTCACCCACTCGCGAATTTTTCCACTGAACGAAGGCAGCCGAATGTCAGGTAGCTTAACTCGTGAGACCGGTCCTGCTGCTTGGTGGTTATCGGAACCTGATAACAAATGGGCCGTCCCCGCTTGAAGCTCTATCAATTCCGCCTTAAGATTGCAAAACCTATCATAAAACTGATGCATCACCTGGAAATTGCTATCTTCGCGAGCCTGCACTGCCTCTTCTTTCACCGTGGGATCTTTTCCAGCAACTTCCTTCAGTTCTTCGTCTTCTTGTAGTACCTCAATTTATCCGCACACATCGTAAAATTCCTTCGCAACCTCATCCAGCTTCTGGAGATGAATACTAAGCTGTCGGGAATCACGCTCTTCATCGAAGTTGTGGAGAAAGCGGTCAATTAACTCAGTAAAATGATGCAGCTGCTTCTCGCGCTTCAGCAGCGCCTTCAGTACACCGGACATCTCACTAGCTGCACTGGTAATATCACTTCACTGCAATAATATCACACAACTTTGCACTCACCTATTTTGCTCAAAACACAACCGATCGACTCGACGTTCCTCTTCGCGACCCGCAAGACAGACAGACTTACAACCCGATTGACAGCCGCGATGGGAAACCAACCAAGAAAATCGATAATCGAAAATCAGCAGAAATTCTGAGACCAAGCAATTTAATTGCATACACAACCCGTGCTACGTGCTAATTGAATAGAATACTCGCATGCGTTTTTGAAATCTTTATTAACGTCACATCTTGGTAAGCCACATGCAACAGGCCACCGAAACTCTTGCAATACTTCACCGAAATCTGCCAAATTGCCTTCCGTCGTCCTCGGTCACTGCTCTCAGGTCCTCGCGGTGTCGATCTTCGTCGCGATGGCGTCCAATCCCGCGGCGGTAGCGTCACTCGGCGTCCGCGATGGCGACCACCCTTTGTAATCGCCGTCTTTCTTCACGGCGTATTGTTCGCCGACTTGGCACACTGCACAATGGTCCGATTGTCCGCACTTTCCGGGGGCTTCTCCCCGCACTAAGTAGTCCGATATAGTGTCCGAGAACCTGTCCTGTACCGGATCCGGCTCGAAGGACCAAAATGTTCACGCGGAAGACGAGATTTTCGGACACTTAACTTGACTTTTAAACACTGCACTTATCGCGAAATCGAACTGTTTATTGTGGGAGAACACGTCTTCACTGAACGATAATTTATTTTAACTGAACAAATTTACTATCTACTACATACAGTCAGCTGATCGAGCTCGGAAAGCCTTTTCGCTCCAGAGAACTTTCCAACAGGAGAGATTGCGAAACAGGTAGAAATTTACATGCGAGAAACCGAGACAGATCAAACAATCTCGATCGGGACTGTCTAGGGGTGTTCAAAAATTGGGTTTGACTATGTACTATCTTGTCTCGCTCAACCATATATATATATATATATATATATATATATATATATATATATATATATATATATATATATATATATATATATATATATATATATATATATATATATATATATATATATATATATATAGTTTAGTTAGTAACGTTATAGCAGATCAACTTAAAGGTCGTGAGTTCAAATCTATGTTTTCTCTCGTTTTATATTGCGATTTTTTTAAAAAAAAGCTAAAATAGCTCAAGCCAGTTTACTGTGCATCTCTCCTTTTTTATGTGTTCATTACACTGCCGTTATAAGCATATTTGTCCCATGTTCTATGGGATTCCCTATATACATGGGACAATAATGCCTAGAACGGCAGTACAGCAAATTAAGTTTTCAAGTGCCGCCCACGCATCATTGTGCAGTCTATTTTTTCTTTGGACGTGCTTAGTCCTCAAAAAGGCAAGCTAAAATCGTGGCTTCAACAATCATTGCTCTTAAGACCCGATGATAATAAATCTTTTTTGGCTTTCTATCAGTGAGAGAATTGAAAGCCCGAAAAAGCTCCATCATTTCTGTTCATAATTACAAGTTTATTCAAATTAGAGGATAATTATTGTAACCAGCCGTGCCCCTGAGACATTTCTGAGGGTTAAAGAATATTAGTAATACATATATTTTAAACATGGTATACAACACATAAATGATCTGATAGAACGTTTGACAGATGAGTAATTATTGTATTCATCATCAGTGATGATGCAATGAGAGCGGATTGGTTTTGCGGTTAGTTCGGAAAATTGAAACCAAGAGACATGATCTTCTACAATTAACAAAAAAATCAAAGCTTTTTGAGCAATTTAGTGAAGGGGCTAAGACATGGTCTTCATTAATCACATAACACTAGTTTACAAGAAAAATGAAGCTTCAAGAAAACAGTATTTTTTAGACTAATTTTGGGTCGCTGAACACGAAAACAATATTCATTTTTTTGTTCAAAGAAGCGATTTTGTGATTTTCTCAAAAAACTAGTTTTTGAGCACTTTTTGTAGTTTTTAGTCAATATTTCGTGTCAAAATCATCCAATTAATTTAGTCAATATGCAGGTTGAAAGGTGCCGAGATGCCCTTTATAAAAACATATAATATGTATCAATCATATATAATATTTTTAGTGCTGCAAGCGACCAAAGTTTAAAAAACCTGTTTTAATCCACCTAGAGGTGCAATTGTGCTTTTCTCATTTCTCCAAACTATGATTTAATAGCTGGTTCGTACAATATAACATTATGGAAATGTCTTTCATTCTTATTACACTTGGTAAGTATATATAAGAGCACCTTTTTGCATTCATCGCGGTATCGGTTTCAATCGGAGTTTTCTATGTGATCGCACTCCACAACCCGTAACTCCGGAGCCGGAAGTCGGATGGAGATGGAATTTAATATCAGTTTCCGGGGACGCAAAACTTTTCATTTGAGACTAAGTTGATCAAATCGGTCTAGCCATTTTCGAGAAACCAATATAACCGTTATTCTGAATTTGGATGCTTCCGGATCCGTCGATGGTGGCCAGTGTGGCCAAAGAGACTTTGAATTACTGTTGGGGACCTAGATCTACAAATTCAACAGTTGTGTTTACATTTTGGAAAAAAATTCACCTTTTGCATTCATCGCAGAATTCGTTAGAATCGGGATTTGCTGCGTGATCGTACGTATCACCCTGTAATTCAGGAACCAGAACTTGGATCCACACAAAACTCAACAGCAGCTGATGGACCTTTCATTTAAAATCAAGTTTGTCAAAATCGGTTCAGAAAATTCCGAGAAACCGATGTGGACAAATCAACAAATTTTGTTTGTAACCATACTCTTCAACTCGTAATCCGGAACAAGATGTCGGTTGAAAATGAAATTCAATAGCAACCAATGGAAATATTATACCTTTCATTTGAATCTTAGTTTGTAAAAATCGGTTCAGCCATCTCCGAGAAACCGATGTGGACATTTTGTTAACAAATCCGCACATACCCACATACATACATACATACATACTAACATACATACATGCATACATACATACATACATACATACATACATACATACATACATACATACATACATACATACATACATACATACATACATACATACATACATACATACATACATACATACATACATACATACATACATACATACATACATACATACATACATACATACATACATACATACATACATACATACATACATACATACATACATACATACATACATACATACATACATACATACATACATACATACATACATACATACATACATACATACATACATACATACATACATACATACATACATACATACATACATACATACATACATACATACATACATACATACATACATACATACATACATACATACATACATACATACATACATACATACATACATACATACATACATACATACATACATACATACATACATACATACATACATACATACATACATACATACATACATACATACATACATACATACATACATACATACATACATACATACATACATACATACATACATACATACATACATACATACATACATACATACATACATACATACATACATACATACATACATACATACATACATACATACATACATACATACATACATACATACATACATACATACATACATACATACATACATACATACATACATACATTCATACATACATACATACATACATACATACATACATACATACATACATACATACATACATACATACATACATACATACATACATACATACATACATACATACATACATACATACATACATACATACATACATACATACATACATACATACATACATACATACATACATACATACATACATACATACATACATACATACATACATACATACATACAAAAATACATACATACATACATACATACCATGTATCGGCCTGGGTACATAGGAAGCATGGAGAGGTGAACTTCCATTTGACGCAGTTTTTGTCCGGGCACGGATGCTTCCGGAAGTACTTGCATCGGTTTGGACATGCTTCGTCACCCCTTTGCCCGGGTTGTGCGACTGTGCAGGAGACACCGGAACACGTGGTCTTCGAATGCCCTAGATTCGAAGAAGTTCGTAGGGGTATACCTGGTATGACAGCGGACAATATCGTCGAAGAGATGTGCCGTGACGAACATACCTGGGACGCTGTCAACAGAGTGGTCTCGAGCATACTCTCCGAGTTGCAGAGGAAGTGGCGTAGAGACCAACAAGAAACCGCAAATCGGGTTTCGAGAGAAATTCCGCCGCCGGGGAACTCTCCAACTGTGTAGACTAGGTCCACCGCCGGGGACCAGTTGAGTAATGCGTGATGTAGCACCGAGTTGGGTCGTCGGGGCGCCTGGGAACCGGACGTCAAGCTTCACCGGAATCGCTGAACCGACCTCGACATCCTTCCGGGTAGCTCGTGAGTAGGCTATATCCACCGCCGGGGATTGGACCGAGTAGACCGCGTCGCAGAGCTAGCAGTGGGTCGTTGGGGCGCCGGTGAACCGGAAGTTACGCTCCAACCGGAATCGCCGGATAGACCTCAGCACCTACTGTATGCCCCGTTGAGTAGGCTAGATCCACCGCCGGGGACTAGATCGAGTAGATCGGGCGAAACGGAACGAGAGGAAGCCAAAGAGCTCATGAAATTGTGGTGCTAAAACAAAAGAAGAATCGGTACCGGGGGAGCCTCCTTCGCCGGGGAACTCTCCGTCGGCGTAAGCTAGATCCACCGCCGGGGACTAGACTGAGTAGACCGCGACGAAATACCACCAGTCGCAGGTCGTCGGGGCATCAGCGAACCGGACGCTCTGCTCCACCGGAATCGCCGAACTGACCTCGACATCTGGTTGGTTGGCTCGGTTTCGGGAGAACTTCTCTCGCCGGGGAATTCTCCGTCGGAGTAGGCTAGGTCCATCGTCGGGGACTAGACCGAGTAGTTCGCGAACAAGTCTGGTGCTCAAAGAGTAAACGGCGTTGAATGGTGCGAGAAGGGAGTTGCGGTGCTAACCGGCACAAGCGAGCCGCAGGGCTCGGTGAATTAGACAGTCAGAAGTTTGCCGCTCAGTCTGTACTCGTAGGGGAGGAGTACTAAGCCTCGACTCACAGCCAGCTTTCCGACTGCCATGCAGAGCTTGCCAGTCTGTGTGGATGGTAGAGAATTGGTGGTGTGTAGAGGAGTGGGGCTGTCACCCTACGGAAGAAACGAACTAGTAAGTAGTTGAATTAGAGTGTGTGCTATGCACATAAAAACCCCTCCCCGAAGTAATGCCGTAAGGTAGTGCCGGGGAGGAATCAGGTTCTGGGCAAGAGCAGTGGTTTTAGCGGGTCGGGTGATGGCAGCCCAAACCCGTTCCCTGACAATGGGGTTTTTGTACATTTTTCCTCACTCAGGGTTTTTCTGAAAATTTTTTTACTGCTCTCAAAAAAAAAATGAAAAAAAACATACATACATACATACATACATACATACATACATACATACATACATACATACATACATACATACATACATACATACATACATACATACATACATACATACATACATACATACATACATACATACATACATACATACATACATACATACATACATACATACATACATACATACATACATACATACATACATACATACATACATACATACATACATACATACATACATACATACATACATACATACATACATACATACATACATACATACATACATACATACATACATACATACATACATACATACATACATACATACATACATACATACATACATACATACATACATACATACATACATACATACATACATACATACATACATACATACATACATACATACATACATACATACATACATACATACATACATACATACATACATACATACATACATACATACATACATACATACATACATACATACACACATACATACACACAGATATTTTGCGATCTCGGCGAACTGAGTCGAATATTATATGAGACTCGGCCCTCCGGGCCTCGGTTAGAAAGTCGGTTTTTGGAGCAATTGCATAACCTTTCTATATGAGAAAGCCAAACGAATAATATTTAATTAGCTTAATCAGCATAAGTTTAATGTTATCTTCATGTGATTATATTTTCAAATGTAGGTGGAATGGGTTTGAAAGTGGAGGGAATGGGGGGTTAGTAGAGTGGGAGTGGAGGATGCGTCAGAAATCCTTCATCTTATTTCGGTATACGGGGTGGAAGAAGGAAATGCGGGCGTGAGGGTGGTCCAAGGGGTGGGGAGTGATGAAAGAGGGAGGTGTAAGGGTAAGGCGGGGGGAGGGGCGGCGACGCAATACTCAACTGCATATTTTGCCTTCCATTTGAGACGTGGTTTGAGAAAATCGGTTCAGTCATCACCGAAGAACCGATGTGACTTTAATTGTGGAATATGTCCGGAATTCCGGACTTCCGGAATCGTCGATAGTGGACAATATATTTAAAGAATGTTTGATTGGCAATCCGTGATCTAGATCTGCGATTAGAAGTAATTTGGTGACCATTTCAATAGTTTTTAGCCTCTGAGGTATTACGATTGTACCGATTTATATGGGAAATTCCAGTGTATCCTTACTAACACCCCTGTAACTCCGGAAGCAAGAGTCAGAACCGAATAAAATTCAGCAGCAGTCAATGGCATTACTGTATCTTTTATTTGAAATCAAATTTGTAAAAATCGGTAGAGAATTCGTTGTGGAATGGGTGTGATATTAGCTTAGGAACTTGGCGGGTTCCCCGGGGGCGTCATGAACCTTAATAGGTGGCCAATATGGTCAAAGCTGCTTTGATTGATCATTAGTGATCTAGACCCGCAAACTAGAGTAATTTTACATCAATTTTAATATGTTTTACATCATTTGAACATCATGGTGGTACCAGTTTATATGGGAATTTGCTATGTGACCGCACTCTTCAACCCGTAACTCCGGAACTGGAAGTCGGATCAACTAAAAATTCAATAGCAGCTTATGGGAGCGTTATACCTTTCAGATGAAACTAAGTTTGCGAAAATCGGTTCAGCCATCTCTGAGAAAATTGTGTGAGTTTAAATGACACATACACACATACACACACACACACACAGACATTTGCCGATCTCGACGAACTGAATCGAATGGTGTATGACACTCGGCCCTCCGGGCCTCGGTTAAAAAGTCGATTTTTACAGTGATTGTATAGCCTTTCTTTATATGAGAAAGGCAAAAAGTGCATTTTTGACCATTTTTAAAAGTTACTCATTTTTAAATGAATTTGTTACAGAAAAACAAATTTTTGTTCGGACCTTTTAGAATCTAGGATGACAGATAATATGTTTACGTTAATTTTAAGCCTGATATTACTAACATCGGATGGAAAATGTTGATGCTATGGCACATTGAGCGAAATTTAAATTTTATGATTTTAGCAGACCCTGCCCTGGTGCGGCGGTTTAGCGGGTGTAGCACTGGTCGCATAAGCCAGTCGTTAAATATTCGAGTCCCTGTCGGGAAGGAGTCTCAGTGGGATCGTAGCACTTGCCACGTAATGTTCTGTGAACTGAGAATCTGCTGCGAAACCTGTTGCAGCAGAAGGTGAAAATTCATTTAGTTCGTTAAAGCAAAACTTTTCTAACGAATATTTCCACATTCTAAAAAGAGCATTTAGTTGTACAATGAATTATCCAAAACCATTTAAATGCCGCAGGGTGGATGGATGCAAGCTCGAGAAGACAGTACCCAACACAAACAATAACTATCAAGTATTAAAGATTATTTCAGCCGAAAGTATGATTGTGCGAAAAATAAAAAGTTTCAATTTTCAATCAGTGTTTCATACCATCTACATTTTTCATCCGATTTTTGTGACCATTGGCTTAAAATTTATGCAAAAAGATTATTTATCTCATTAGATTCTAAAAGAATCTTCTTCTGTCCTTGATTTATTATAAAAAAATTACTAGAAATATGCATTTTTTTAAAAAGGTCGAACATTAGACTTTTTTTTACTTTGGTCGATTATAATCATAATAAATTTACATTTGATCAACGCATATTCTACATTTTCGGAAAGGACACATCAATACCATTCGAACTGTTTCGATCGGATCTTATTTGAACGAGATAATTAAAATAGTGCCCAAAAACACCTTTTTCAAAGAAATCTTGAAAATGCTTCTTTGAAAAAAAAAATGGACTAGGCTTTCGTATTCAGCGATCCAAAATTAACTTAGAAAAACCTGTTTTAATCCACCTAGAGGTGCAATTATGCCTTTCTCATTTCTCCAAACTATGATTTAATACCAGGTTCGTACAATAAAACATTATGGAAATGTCTTACACTTGGTAAGTATATATAAGAGCACCTTTTTGCATTCATCGCGATATCGGTTTGAATCGGAGTTTTCTATGTGATCGCACTCCACAACCCGTAACTCCGGAGCCGGAAGTCGGATGGAGATGGAATTTAATATCAGTTTCTGGGGACGCAACACCTTTCATTTGAGACTAAGTTGATCAAATCGGTCTAGCCATTTTCGAGAAACCAATATAACCGTTATTCTGAATTTGGATGCTTCCGGATCCGTCGATGGTGGCCAGTGTGGCCAAAGAGACTTTGAATTACTGTTGGGGACCTAGATCTACAAATTCAACAGTTGTGTTTACATTTTGGAAAAAATTCACCTTTTTACATTCATCGCAGAATTCGTTAGAATCGGGATTTGCTGCGTGATCGTACGTATCACCCTGTAATTCAGGAACCAGAACTCGGATCAACGCAAAACTCAACAGCAGCTGATGGACCTTTCATTTAAAATCAAGTTTGTCAAAATCGGTTCAGAAAATTCCGAGAAACCGATGTGGACAAATCAACAAATTTTGTTTTGTAACCATACTCTTCAACTCGTAATCCGGAACAAGATGTCGGTTGAAAATGGAATTCAATAGCAACCTATGGGAATATTATACCTTTCATTTGAATCTTAGTTTGTAAAAATCGGTTCAGCCATCTCCGCGAAACCGATGTGGACATTTTGTTAACAAATCCGCACATACACACATACATACATACATACATACATACATACACACACACATAAAAACACATACATACACACATACATACACACAAACAAACACTCATACATACACACAGATATTTTGCGATCTCGGCGAACTGAGTCGAATGTTAGTAGAGACTCGGCCCTCCGGGCCCCGGTTAGAAAGTCGGTTTTTGGAGCAATTGCGTAACCTTTCTATATGAGAAAGGCAAAAGAATAATATTTAATTAGCTTAATCAGCATGAGTTCAATGTTATCTTCCTATGATTTTATTTTGAAATGTTGGTGGAATGGGTTTGAAAGGGAATGTGGGGTTAGTAGGGACGGAGTGGAGGATGCGTCAGAAATCCTTCATCTTATTTCGGTATACGGGGTGGATGAAGGAAATGCGGGCGTGAAGGTGGTCCAAGGGGAGGGGAGTGATGAAGGAGTGAGTTGTAAGGGCAAGGCGGGGGGCGGGGGTTGGTCGGCGACGCAATACTCAACTGCATATTTTGCCTTCCATTTGAGACTTGGTTTGAGAAAATCGGTTCAGTCATCACCGAAGAACCGATGTGACTTTATTTGTGGAATATGCCCGGAATTCCGGACTTCCGGAATCGTCGATAGTCGACAATATATTCAAAGAATGTTTGATTGGCAATCAGTGATCTAGATCTGCGATTAGAAGTAATTTGGTGACCATTTCAATAGTTTTTAGCCTCTGAGGTATAACGATTGTACCGCGATTTATATGGGAAATTCCAGTGTATCCTTACTAACACCCCTGTAACTCCGGAAGCAAGAGTCAAAACAGAATGAAATTCAGCAGCAGTCAATGGTATTACTGTATCTTTCATTTGAAATCAAGTTTGTAAAAATCGGTAGAGAATTCGTTGGGGCATGGGTGTGATATAAGCTTAGGAACTTGGCGGGTTCCCCGGGGGCGTTATGAACCGTCATAGGTGGCCAATGTGGTCAAAGCTGCTTTGATTGATCATTAGTGATCCAGACCCGCAAACTAGAGTAATGTTACATCAATTTTAATATGTTTTACATCATTTGAACATCATGGTGGTACCAGTTTATATGGGAATTTGCTGTGTGACCGCACTCTTCAACCCGTAACTTCGGAACCGGAAGTCGGATCAACTAAAAATTCACTAGCAACTTATGGGAGCGTTATACCTTTCATATGAAACTAAGTTTGCGAAAATCGGTTCAGCCATCTCTGAGAAAATTGTGTGAGTTTAAATGACACACACACATACACACACATACATACACACACAGACATTTGCCGATCTCGACGAACTGAATCGAATGGTGTATGACACTCGGCCCTCCGGGCCTCCGTTAAAAAGTCCATTTTTACAGTGATTGCATAGCCTTTCTTTATATGAGAAAGGCAAAAATAATTTCGAGATAACATAAAATCTCGACGTTTCATGCATTTTAGAGATGTTTGGCATCAAAAATACGAATTCGATTTCTAAAATTTCATGGGGTCCTCCCTTTGAAAAAAAAATTTGAGTTCCGGCTTATATGGGAATTTCATATGTGACCGGACGATTTAGTCTATATTTTCGGACCCATATAAGCGATCCGTACGAAATTTTATAAACATCTGAACAGCCCCACAATAGTAAACACCTAAAAATGCGCAACCAACAAGTCTATGGTTGACCTGAAAAAACTCGCCACTAGCGAATTTGCAAACGCAGCGGCTTAAGTCGCAGTGCACATAGCACAACAAACGTGAGTCACTGTGTTGCTCGAAGAATTAATGATTGTTTTCCAATGACACCGGCTGCAGGTGTTTATACGGTTGTATAGAATTTGGCTGTGCCAATATTAATTAACGTAATTATTTACATAGGCGTGGCGTTTTTATGATTGTGAGCGCATCGATACAAATGCATAATTATGTTCGGGAAATAGAGCGTTCAACTGCTTACGAATAGCTTTAGTTAGAACAAGAGAACACGAGGTTCTAGCGAGAACCGAAGGCTCACTAACACTAAACCAATTAGGAAGTACTCACGTTCGGGGAACCTTCGTAAAATAATAGAAGACAGCAAGAGTTACTTTAAGGTAGAGGAGAATAGGAATACATTAACATAAAAACTACAAACGAAGGAGAAAGATAGAAAGCGATGCGACACTAATACAAATATAATGTCAATCGCATGCTGAACAAGGATAGATAGCCAATAATTGAAATCTTGCTGAAGTAAGCAAGAAATTTACTATATAAACTTCAGAAGATTTAGAATCGAGGCTTTTTTTCTTTTTCTCCCTTTTCAATTAACTCGATCAAGGCTGGGCCCCATGTACTGTGCGTACCTCTGGCTGCCAACAACCGAGATCGATTTTAAGTTTTGAATAGTTAGGCGCGAAAAGAATCGCACAGTAGGGTAGTCTATACAGATGTGTACAAAAAGTAGGAGTAATATATGTTTTTCTAGAATCGTAAACCTGACTTTTGTGTTTTTTCCCGTTCGCGTTTTCCCCGTGTTAGGAAGGGAATAATATGTTGGTAACGTGTTGCGCGGGAGTAGCCGTTGCGGGTAGGTGCATGTGGTGACAGCGGTTTAGCAATCCTGAGAGATTGCAGGACGCATTTATGACTGGAGGCTAAAATCAGCTAAAGTCTTCAGATCAGTGTATACCATAAAGTGAGAAGAAAGGTTACATTTTGAAAGTGTTTGAGCGTTTTTTAGTGAATAAGTTGGCATTTTACCGACTACTATCGTCAAAGAGAAAAAAAAAAAAAAAACATCGAGACAGGCGTTGGTGGTAACCAGTTTTAATGCCTGAAATAAGTCTCGTCGCGAGGAAACCTTAACCATAAGTGTAGATCCGAGAAAAGCAGAAATTCGACGATTTCTGATCGTGTTAATATTGAATGTGATGAAAAAAAATGCGTAAATTGTCTGCGGAATTTGATGGTGAAAACTGAAGAAAAATAACAAACCACGAAAAATACGATAGCTTAAATGTGGAAAAAGACAAACACTCAGCATATCTGATCGATTCAGTGAAAGTTTCTTTGTTCACAAAATTTTGACAGAGTGCGTCAACGATCTCTACAAATACATATGCGCTTGCTACGAGTTTAAGGATCTAGATCATCTCGACAGGAACTAACGAGTAGATCAACAATGCAGCTCAGGTAAGTGAGAAAAAGAAATTTTCTTTTATACTACGCAGGGACAATATAAAAAGATCAACTTTATTGAGCGTTTACGCCGCGATAGTAGGATCATAAGAACTACATCTGGCTACTTTCGTTTTTTTTTCGAAGAAACGGTTAATTTTGTACATTGCATCACTTAATTAATTAATTAATTAATCCACCACACACGGTGAATACATTCGACAATGTATGAGGACATATAGTGACGACCATAACACGACGAACGAGAAGTAAATGAAACCTTACACCACGAAGCGAGAACGGACTAGCAGAATAAGCATTTTACGTTAGCTACCAGCCATGTACTGAAACAGCTGGTACCGACGAAGAGACCGAGACTGTGGTTGATGACGAAATAATTAAATAGCGGGAGAAGATATATCAACAATCGTGACGCAATCAGTGGGTGCAAGGAACTGAACGCGCTGAGGCGATACGATTGCAATTAAAACACATTTCATCCGTAAGTTTAAAGACAGCCACCCAATTTTGAAATGATGCAAGATCAACGCGTTGCGTTGATTTTTCGTTCCATATATACATATGCATATTGGTTTAAAGCAATAGAAGAATAATTGATTTTACGACTCTATACATAAGAAAGTATCGTTATCTTTCATATTTTAGAACTATTTTCGCTGGAGTTTTCTTGGCCATGGCGAACGCAGCGTTGATTCTGGAAAGACTCAATGATGTATTACTGGCACAAGGGGTCTACGATTTTAAGGTAACGCTAACGTATAAGAGTCTTGTAGAGGATCAAGCAGAATTAGAATCGGCACTAAATGCTTTTAATGAAACCTGTACAGCGCTAATAGAAAGAATTCCTAATTTGAAATGCGGGGTCATAACCTCGGTTTGGAGCAAAGACACTAGTGACATTGCGAACATAAACACGTACATCAGGTATTTCTTTAAAACAAGAACACCAAGAGGGTTTTGGTCAGCAATTGGAGCAATGGACTCCGACGACAGAACTAGAATTGACGAAAATATGGATAAACTTAGACGAAACGAAGAAAGATTCAACAAAAATACAGAACATCAAGCGTCAGCAATCGAAAAAATATACAATTTCGTGAGCAACTCAACAATCACCATGAATAAGGCAGTCGAAAGCAACAATAAAAATTTCGAATCTTTAAAAACAGAAATCAGGAACACTCTTAACAGAGCCAATGACAGAGATAAAGACCTATACCTAGAAGCAACGCTCATGGAGATAGGCATGTGGTATAACAGTATGAGACAAAACTTAAAACTAAAACAAAAAACGTGGATAGCAATATTACACGCAGAAAACACAAAGAGCCTCGACCTAGCGGAAATAATAAACCCAGTACAACTAATCCGAACATTAGACAGTGAGGAAGCAACGCTGAACGACAACCTTACTTTCCCGAGAAGAGCAGACGGGGCAATTATGCCAGAGATATTAAATACACTTCATTACTACGTAAACCTCACCAACGACTTAGATATAATTATGACACTTCAAATTCCGCTCGTGAAAAAAAGCAAATGGTATGCGTATAAAGGCACAATCGAGCCAAGCATAACCGGAAACATATTGACAATATTGCACTTAGAGGAAGACATAATAATAAAACAAGAAAACAACTGGGGATATGTATTAACCCAGGCAGATTATGACAACTGCGATAGAATAGGAGACACTAGGCTTTGTAAATTAAGCAATATAGAAAGAGACCTCAAACAAGAGGACACATGTATGGCCGCGCTATATTTTAGAAACATAACGACGACATGCAAAACAAAAGTGCTGCAGTTGAACCACGACATATGGTTGGAAACTGCAAATAGAAACATATGGACGTATTTTACACCTAACAAATTGAAGGTATCCGTTTTCACGGGAAAGAACGTTACGGAAACTACAATACAAGGCAAAGGAAATATAAAATTACTGCCGGACATGATGATACAGACGGATAGTATAAGAATTACACACTTCAGTGAAACACAAGGTGAAACAAAATTAACATACCACATACCACATACGGACATACCAAATATTTGGAAGGATAAGGGGATACCGTCTCTTTCAAAACGTAATAAGATAGTTTCGTTATTTGACACAAAGAAACTCTTCGACATAGGGGTAGAAGTCGACGAAATAAAAAACCATAGAACCACGCTAGAAAATTTAGCATATGCCCCTCTAGAGAACCCATGGACGACATTTAGTGTCTTCTTGGTCATAGGAGGAGCTTTAGGCATATTCTTCCTATGTTTCAAAGGGGAGATATCATGCTGCACACGGAAAACCGTTATAGAACCACACATACCAAATATAGGACAAAGGGAAAACAGAAGACAAACGAAACACACACTGGATAGGAACATTATAAGCAAAACGAAATTACAGACCATAAATGAGAAGAAAAAAGAGAAACAACCAGACATGAACATGCGCTTAAATAAACAACAACAAAAAATTCAGAAGGGAACGCCAAATATTAAAGAAGGGGGTACAATGCAACCCAATCAACAAAGGACGCAAAATATTACGACAGCGCATATTAGTAAACCAGCACTGAAAAAAATGCAAGGAGGAATAAGAACGTATTGAGCAACAAAACGCAATAAGAGACACAATGCAAATTAAATAAACATGATAATCGTTGTCATTAATTAACATGGATATAAGCAATTTACAATATGAGGAAAAGCGAAAGTGAAAGGAAAATAAAGAGTAAATAATCAACAGTGAGAACATAAAACCATAAACATAACATAAAGAAAAAATTTAGATAAAGGTAAAGGTATACAAATATGATACAAAGGAACAAAATTACCACGAAATGGGTAATAGTTCGTTTGATATAGGATGAAGAAAAGCTTTTAAAATGCGAATACAAAAAAGGAGTATAATTGACGAAAATATTTATTTGCAACTAAGAAAGTAATATTTGCAAAGCCAGAAGCAAAAGTATGGAAGAAATAAAGAACATACTACAATATAAGAAGGAAAAGATAAAGACAGAATTTATTGAAAACTCTTAAATTATAAAGACACATGCGGCGCAATATAAATAAGAGGTTAAAAGCATTGGAATGAAAAAGCATATCAGAAAAGCTGCAATAAAAGGAAGCGGGAAACGCCTGCGAGTAACGCAGAATTACAATGCATGATTTACAAATAATAAAAGATGGAGACTCACTCTGGAAATCATGAAGCAGAACCTAGACACAAAGAAAACATGGACAACAATATATGAAAAGAATGAACAATTTTTAATTGGAATTATTTTTTTTCTCACCCTACGCTGGCCAGCGGATAAAACATATGCAATA
Source organism: Topomyia yanbarensis (assembly GCF_030247195.1). Taxonomy (NCBI): domain Eukaryota; kingdom Metazoa; phylum Arthropoda; class Insecta; order Diptera; family Culicidae; genus Topomyia; species Topomyia yanbarensis. The sequence continues at coordinate 259,391,967 of NC_080671.1, read as the reverse complement.
TTGATTAAGAATCATTTATATCACTTAATACAAGTATGAAAGCATATGAGCGGACAAGGGAACCGGAACCCGGAATGAGTATGAATGTCTTTATTTTATGAACGTGATGACAAATTCTATTTACATGACGACTAAGAATCGCAGTCGAATTAAAATATACACGAAAAAGAAAAACGTAAAACATGAACGCAGCGACAGAAGGACACAACAAGAAGAAACACAAATATAACATGACCTACAGAGAAGATAATACAATAAAGGGAAAAAAAAGGTTAAACAAGAGGAACGTTTAATTAAAAACGGCAAAAGTGATAAAAACCAATGCAATCATGAAAAAGCAAAGAAAGTATTCAAGGGGGGCTAAAGAAAACAAAATAGAAGGGTTAATAATAGGAAGCTTACATACTTCCGGGGAATAATATTTTTACGGTATCTTTATAGGATCACCCTGGGTTGTCAAATTGAGAAGAATACGAATTAAGAGGTAACAGATGAAATGAAGAAAAGCGTCTGAGGGGAATAATTAAAGGAGTAATGACATACAGGATACAGATGGAAAAACAATGGTTGAAGGAATGTTTCAACAAACACGTAAAATATATAAATAATACTGGATACGAATCAAACAGATATCCATGCCCAATAGCAGGGAACTTTATAGGATGAAATTAAGTAATATAACAAAAACACCTAACAGACAACATATCGGAAAACGGGAAACAAGAGAAAAACAAATAAAGTGGAGAATTATGAATAAATAAATAAAACAAAATAATAAAGAAAGAATCTAAGTCTAATTTCAGTAAAACCAGGTCCCACCTGCAACCACCTTACTGGAAAGGGGGGAGGAGGCCACACCAATCCGAATAAAGGATACCACAGTCTCGCCGAAAGAAGGAAACATAGGTAACATTCAATCACATTTACAGCGCACTAACAAACTAAGCTAATCACAACAATTCGAAGCAAATTACTAACAAACTACTATGTCTTCATATATATATATATAAAAAAAAAAAAAAAAGAAAACAGCATAGTACTAACAAACGGTTATTTCTCCATATGAAAAAAAAATAACATAACTAACATTACTAACCACTTGTTCGAACAAACATAGATTAGATAGAATACCCGAACGTGAAGATAGACTAGATTGAATGCGCAAACGCCAATATATGATTTAATAAGCGATGAAAATTACATAATAAGAAAGATTAGATTGAAATGCCCAAACGACAATATATGAGCGATGAAAATTACATAATAACATTAATAAGCAAAAAAAAAAAAAAAAAAAAAAAAAAATTTTTTTTTTACACAATTTAATATCAATTTATTATCCACAAAGAATTTTTTTTGAAAAGCAACAAACAAGCAAGTGAAATCTGAAGATCAGGGACAAAAGAAATTTTTCACCCCCAGGAAGCCAACATCACCACATACTTTTGGTCTGAAAATTTATGATGACAAAGGACGAATCAGGCGGAAGACAGAGGGTTGAAGGTGTTGGGTTGTGACGGCAAGGGCGGAGCAACAGTGAAGGATGAGAACTGGACCAACGAACGAAAGGGCAAAACCGGAGCGGGCAAATAAATCGAAGGTAGAGAATGGTTGTAAGACAAGCCGCAATATGAAGCAAGTAAAAGAAAAACCATAGCAAAGAATCGGAGTCGCAACCACTGAAAAAAAAATCGACTCAAGCTGGACATACTGCCAGTCATTATGCAGTGTTCAGTAAAGCGCAGTCAGAACCGTCAAACTCTGGCTGGAGCTAAAACACCAACAAAATATATAAACAACGAACTAAAGAAACGCATCAACACCACAGCATGCGGGAAGCATTTTTACAAACTAGATGGCAGGAATAAAGTAGCCATCAGGAAATCAGCAAGGCAGATTAAACGTCAGTAGGAAGAATCCAGTAGGAAAGGTCGTAACACTAGCAAGTCAGCTACAGATTACGCATTGCAAAGACGACTGAGATAAGTTACACGTCGCATTTCGTCTGCAACATTTTACAATTCACGAGGCAGGATAAGTCAAATATCCTATCCTCGGTAACCACAAAAACGACAACAACAAACGGAGAAGAAGGAGAGGAAGGAAACGAAGTAACGAAATTACATAATCCACTCGAACAGGACGCAAACCAAGCCCCAGATGCAGCATAGATGAAGGAAGCTGAGGCAAACGAACGGAAAACCAACCCCGGACTCACGAGATGGCAGTCGAAACACCCACACCCGATATCCGAAGTCGACCAATTGATAAGTCCCATGATACACGGAACATATGTACAGGCAGTACTATATGAACAAACAACCCAGAAGACGACATCCCAAGGCAGACTTCAAGCAACAGCAACTACAACGGCTTCTGGGAGGGCAGCATGGTAACATATTTAGGAGAACAGTAAAGAATTTATTATAAAACCAACACGTAACATTGATAATGATCTCTTCAAGATAATTATCAACTCATTAACAAAGGGGAGATGAACAGCCCCACAATAGTAAACACCTAAAAATGCGCAACCAACAAGTCTATGGTTGACCTGAAAAAACTCGCCACTAGCGAATTTGCAAACGCAGCGGCTTAAGTCGCAGTGCACATAGCACAACAAACGTGAGTCACTGTGTTGCTCGAAGAATTAATGATTGTTTTCCAATGACACCGGCTGCAGGTGTTTATACGGTTGTATAGAATTTGGCTGTGCCAATATTAATTAACGTAATTATTTACATAGGCGTGGCGTTTTTATGATTGTGAGCGCATCGATACAAATGCATAATTATGTTCGGGAAATAGAGCGTTCAACTGCTTACGAATAGCTTTAGTTAGAACAAGAGAACACGAGGTTCTAGCGAGAACCGAAGGCTCACTAACACTAAACCAATTAGGAAGTACTCACGTTCGGGGAACCTTCGTAAAATAATAGAAGACAGCAAGAGTTACTTTAAGGTAGAGGAGAATAGGAATACATTAACATAAAAACTACAAACGAAGGAGAAAGATAGAAAGCGATGCGACACTAATACAAATATAATGTCAATCGCATGCTGAACAAGGATAGATAGCCAATAATTGAAATCTTGCTGAAGTAAGCAAGAAATTTACTATATAAACTTCAGAAGATTTAGAATCGAGGCTTTTTTTCTTTTTCTCCCTTTTCAATTAACTCGATCAAGGCTGGGCCCCATGTACTGTGCGTACCTCTGGCTGCCAACAACCCAGATCGATTTTAAGTTTTGAATAGTTAGGCGCGAAAAGAATCGCACAGTAGGGTAGTCTATACAGATGTGTACAAAAAGTAGGAGTAATATATGTTTTTCTAGAATCGTAAACCTGACTTTTGTGTTTTTTCCCGTTCGCGTTTTCCCCGTGTTAGGAAGGGAATAATATGTTGGTAACGTGTTGCGCGGGAGTAGCCGTTGCGGGTAGGTGCACATCTGTGGGGATATTATAGCTATCATTTGGGTCTAAGTTTGTGAAAATCGGCCAAACCATTTCCGGGAAACTGATGTGAGTTCGTAAATTTTGAAAGATGGCCGCTTTTCCCGGGCACTTCCGGAACCGTCTATGGTGGTCAATGTAGTGAACGAAAGTTTGGTTGGCCGTCGGTGACCTAGAACAGCAAATTTAAATTGTTTGAGAGACATTTTAGCGAAATTTTTACCTTCTTTGCTTTCATCGGAGTATCGGTTTGAATCACAATTTGCTATGTTATCGCACACCACAACCTATAACTCCGGAACCGGAAGTCAGATCGGGATGAAATTAAATAGCCACTTACGGGGACGCAATACTTTTCATTTGAGGCCAAGTTTAGTCGAATCGGTCTAGCCATCTCCGAGAAACCGATGCGACTGTTATTCTGAATTTAGATACTCCGCCGGGGCTTCCGGAACCGATGATGGTGGCCAATGTGGCCAAATAGACTTTGAATGGATGTTAGTGACCTAATACTACAAATCGAAGCAGTTGTGGTCATATTTTCGAAAAAATTTCACCTTTATGAATTCATAGCAGAATTTATTAAAATCGACATTTTCTGCGTGTTCGTACTTATCACCCTGTAATTCCGGAACCGGAGGTCGGATCCATTAGAAATTCAATAGCAGCCTATGGAAACGTTGCACCTTTCATTTGAGACTAAGTTTGTCAAAATCGGTTCAGCCATCTCTGAGAAAAATGAGTGACATTTTTGGTAACATACACACACACATACGCACATACACACACATACATACATACACACATACATATACACACAGACATTTTCCGAACTCGACGAACTGTATCGAATGGTATATGTCACTCGGCCCTCCGGGCCTCCGTTAAAAAGTCGGTTTTCAGAGCAATTGCAATACCTTTCTATTGAGAAAGGCAAAAATTTCACGTTTTTAGATTCATCGCAGAATTCGTTAGAATCGAGATTTGCTGCGTGATCGTACGTATCACCCTGTAATTCAGGAACCAGAACTCGGATCCACACAAAATTCAACAGCAGCTGATGGGCCTTCCATTTAAAATCAAGTTTGTCAAAATCGGTTCAGAAAATTCCGAGAAACCGATGTGGACAAATCAACAAATTTTGTTTTGTAACTACACTCTTCAACTCGTAACTAGGGACAAGATGTCGGTTGAAAATCAAATTCAATAGCAACCTATGGGAATAGTATACCTTTCATTTGAATCTTAGTTTGTAAAAATCGGTTCAGCCATCTCCAAAAAACCGATGTGGACATTTTGTTAACAAATCCGCACATACACACATACATACATACATACATACATACATACATACATACATACACACATACATACATACATACATACATACATACATACATACATACATACATACATACATACATACATACATACATACATACATACATACATACATACATACATACATACATACATACATACATACATACATACATACATACATACATACATACATACATACACACATACATACACATACATACATATATACATACACACATACATACACACAGATATTTTGCGATCTCGGCGAACTGAGTCGAATGTTATATGAGACTCGGCCCTCCGGGCCTCGGTTAGAAAGTCGGTTTTTGGAGCAATTGCGTAACCTTTCTATATGAGAAAGGCAAAAGAATAGTATTTAATTAGCTTAATCAGCGTGAGTTCAATATTATCTTCATGTGATTATATTTTGAAATGTTGGTGGAATGGGTTTAAAAGTGGAGGGAATGGGGGGTTAGTAGAGTGGGAGTGGAGGATGCGTCAGAAATCCTTCATCTTATTTTGGCATACGGGGTGGATGAAGGAAATGCTGGCGTGAAGGTGGTCCAAGGGGACGGTAGTGATGAAGGAAGGAGACGCAAGGCCAAGGCGGGGGGGGGGGGGGTGGAGGGGCTTTGATGCAATACTCAGCTGCATATTTTGCCTTCCATTTGAGACTTGGTTTGAGAAAATTGGTTCAGTCATCACCGAAGAACTGATGTGACTTTAATTGTGGAATATGCCTGGAATTCCGGACTTCCGGAATCGTCGATAGTGGACAATATATTTAAAGAATGTTGGATTGGCAATCAGTGATCTAGATCTGCGATTAGAAGTAATTTTTTGACCATTTCAATAATTTTTAGCCTCTGAGGTATTACGATTGTACCGATTTATATGGGAAATTCCAGAGTATCCTTACTAACACCCCTGTAACTCCGGAAGCAAGAGTCAGAACAGAATGAAATTCAGCAGCAGTCAATGGTATTACTGTATCTTTCATTTGAAATCAAGTTTGTACAAATCGGTAGAGAATTCGTTGGGGAATGGGTGTGATATTAGCTTAGGAACTTTGCGGGTTCCCCGGGGGCGTCATGAACTGTCATAGGTGGCCAATGTGGTCAAAGCTGCTTTGATTGATCATTAGTGATCCAGACCCGCAAACTAGAGTAATGTTACATCAATTTTAATATGTTTTACATCATTTGAACATCATGGTGGTACCAGTTTATATGGGAATTTGCTGTGTGACCGCACTCTTCAACCCGTAACTCCGGAACCGGAAGTCGGATCAACTAAAAATTCAATAGCAACTTATGGGAGCGTTATACCTTTCATATGAAACTAGGTTTTCGAAAATCGGTTTAGCCATCTCTGAGAAAATTGTGTGAGTTTAAATGACACACACACACATACACACACACAGACATTTGCCGATCTCGACGAACTGAATCGAATGGTGTATGACACTCGGCCCTCCGGGCCTCCGTTAAAAAGTCGATTTTTACAGTGAATGCATAGCCTTTCTTTATATGAGAAAGGCAAAAACCTTTCTTCTTAGCTTATCGCGATTATCTTAAAATTGTTGAAATATGTCACATTAGATATGAAAAATCAACTGAAAATATGAAAAATTATTTTTTCTGTAATAAAAAAATAGAGCAAAACCAAAAATAAAAACGTTTTGTTTTTTTTTAACTCGAACTTATTTGAAAGAGCAATAGAGATTTATTTTTGTGTTCAGCGACCCAAAATTAATCAGGAAAACACTTTTTCTCGTAAATTCATTGTTCTTGTAAACTAGTGTTAGCTTATTTTAGACCAAAAGAGATATATGAAAAACAGAGTAATTTTCACTCGGTGCTTAATAACATCACCATTTTTTATCGGATTTCCGTGATCTTAGGCTTAAAATTCACATAAAAATTTTGTCTGTCACATAAGATTTTTAAAGATTTTTTTTGCCGAATTATTTTTTTTATGAAAAATCAACTAAAAATGAGTAATTTTACCAAACGTTACTTTTTTGACTTTGGTTGCTCTTAACTTTAAATTGTTGATATTTTATTCTAACATGTTATACATTTTTGGAATGGGCACATATATAACTTTCGAATGGCGAGTCGTTTGTGTTAATCGGAAGATTTTTTCCTGAGATATTGACCAATAACTGCAAAAAGTTTCTAAAATCACAAAAACGGTTCTTTGAAAAAGGTAATGGATATGATTTTCGTGTTCAGCGACCCAAAATTGACTTAGAAAACACTTTTTTTCTTAACACCCCAAAATTTGTAAACTAGTGTAATAAAGGTTTAAGTAAATTTTATTAATACCTCGGCATGCAAGAAATGGATTGCGTTAAAATCGTTATCAATATGATGGCTTCATTCGTCAGCACAGTATTAAAATTCGCACAAAAAACGGATGTTACACGCAAGCTAATGATTAAATTTTAAAGTGCACGACAAACCTACATGATGGTTGAATCAGTTTATTTGTACCCTGCGTGTTTGGCTAGCGTATCATCTACTGCCCCCACAAACATTCAAACTATTCACTATGAACACCATAAAAGCACCTAGGGTGTGGAGACTATTTTCGCCCCATTTCTATTGTCACCCTACCCATTTGAACCCGTTAGTTAGAGCAGCGTCTGCCATCTTTGTTCAACGCATTGGCTCAAATGGTAGTGCGAAAATAGGAGCATTCAATTCGAGTTTTCGTGGCGCTCAAACAAAATTGTTTCCCCATTCTCCGGACATTTTTGATAATAATTTGGTTCTTGGGAACGAAGCAAGGATACTGATGCCAATTTATGCGCCTTTCATCGATTGTAGGCTGCGTAATTAAAAGAATAGTGTTGCGCCATCCCTAATGGGGCCAAAATTAGGTCTTTACCCTAACTAGAATTCTTTTTAATCAGTTTGATTTTTCATTTCGCCTGAGCTAGAAAATATACTAGTTTCCCACAAAAATACGCCATATGCACCTCAGAGAGCTTGGAAGCGCCCTACGAGTTAAGATAGACTATCCTCTACCATCTCATGAGCTCAAATACTCACCAACGCTCCAAAGAGATACAGTATATGCGTCCCAGAAAATCTGAAAGCGCCCGGTAAGTTTGGATAGACTATTCGCATAACGCCCCATATTACCTACCCGTTAGCCCAACATACTCATACTACTGACCCATAGAGCCTGAAAACGCCCTGCAACTTAGGATAGATTATTACCGCCTCATAAGCTTAAATACTCATTTATATGCGCCCCAAAGATACTGAAACTGGTTGAAAGCGCCTTGTATGTTTGGAAAGTTTATTGCCCACCTATCTAATTGCCAGGCGAGCCATGGGAATATCATACTAGCTCTCCAGCGAGTGTGGAAGTGCTCTGCAATATATGGGAATATCATACTAGCGGCCAATACAGTCTCGGAGTGCCGTGCGAACTATGAGAATATTGGACTTGCGCCCTAGGTAGTTTAAGAGAGCCCTGCGACCTATGCGAATATCAAACTGGTGCCCAAGAGACTCTGAGAGCGCCCTGCGAGCAATGCGAATATCGTGCTGGCGCCCCATTGAGTCATATTAGCGCCTTGTGAGCTATGAGAAGCACCCCAGCGAGTACGGAAGCGCTCTCCGAGCTATGGGAATATCATACTAGTACTCCAGAGAATCTTACAGCGCCCTACGAACTATAAGAATATTAGACTAGCGCCCTAGCGAGTTTGAGAGCGCCCTGCGAACTATGTGAATATCGTAAAAGCACTCGAGAGAATCTAAGAGCGCCCTGCAATCCATGAGAATATTAAACTAGCGCCCCAGAGAATTTGTAAGTTCCCTGTAAACTAAGATAACATCAGACTAGTAACCTAGAGAGTTTGAGAGCGCCCTGTGAGCTATGGCAATATCATACTAGCGTCCCAGTACCAGAGAATCGAAGAGCGCGCTGCGAGATATGTGAATATCATACTAGCGCCCCATAGAGTCTCGGAGCGCCGTGCGAAATATGAGAATATCGGACTTGCGCCCTAGGGAGTTAAAGAGAGCCCTGCGACCTATACGAATATTAAACTGGTGCCCGAGAGACTCTGAGAGCGCCCTGCGAGCAATGTGAATATCATGGTGGCGCTGCATAGGGTCACATTAGTACCATAGGGAGCTTGAGAGCGCCCTGTGAGCTATGATAAGCACCCCAGCGAGTGCGGAAGCGCTCTCCGAGCTATGGGAATATCGTATAAACGCTCCAGAGAATCTTAGAGCGCCCTGCGAACTATGAGAATAACAGACTAGCGCCCCAGCGAGTTTGAGAGCGCCCTGCAAACTACGTGAATATTGTAAAAGCGTTTGAGAGAATCTAAGAGCGCCCTGCGAACGACGACTACGAGCCTCTAGATTCGGCAGAACAGGAAGCGATCACCCCAAACCATTTTCTGCTGGGATCTTCCGCTGCCGTAACTCAGCCCACTGTTGACTTAGCAGATACCACTAAAGCAGTTCGGAGCACATGGCACTTGATCCAGTATAACCTTGACCACTTCTGTCGCCGTTGGATACGTGAATATTTACCCACGTTAACTAGAAGGACCAAGTGGTTTAGCGATTCAAGGGCTGTGCAAAAGGGAGATTTGGTCGTGGTAATCGATGATACAAAGCGAAATGGATGGATTCGAGGTAAGGTATTGGAGGTCATCCCAGAGAGAGATGGCAGAATAAAACAAGCAGTAGTTCAGACATCTACTGGAGCATTTCGGAGGCCTGAGTCCAAGCTGGCGATTCTCGAGGTGAACCAGACCGATAAAGATGAGGCCGATACCCATCTTTACGGGGAGGGGACTGCTGGAACTGGCAGCCCTTCCTACACCACTACAGTGAATGTAGTGGAAGTCAATCGCATCTGTCAACCTAGCAATGCTACACGAGCACCAGAATAGCACGCGGTTTCTGTTGAGGCAGAGTGAACGTGAGCCTATTTCTATAATTTAGTTCCTTTTGAAGTTTCTTTGAAGTGTACTTACTTGCGTTGAACAGTTTGGGTGAGGTAAAATTACAATTAATTAAGCTTAACTTAAACCTAACTTAAACCTACCTATACTTAAAATGAACCTTTACAGAACCAAATTCTAACCTAAAAAGCAATTGTTCGAGATGAAATGAAAAAACGATGAATCACTGAATTTGTAAGCCTTAAATCTAAAATGATCCCTAAAATAAATTATATATTTACAGCTTAAAGCATTACGCTGACAAGACTGGTGAATTATTATTCCGTTTCCGAACACGAGTAATTAATGAAATTGTGAGGCAACCTTCCTAATACTACTAAAGTAGGCTCTTCACTCTAATACACTCGAAAACTCAATATCACTTACAACGTGTACGAAACAGAATTTAATGCAACATAAACACATTGGAGAATGGATTAAACATTACTTGAAGTGCATAACTAGAGACAGCGCCATATGTCCAATAAAAAAGGAGAAAAAAAGATTCTGTCAACTAGCCCCAGACTCCCCTAAATATTATTAAATGATAAGAATATCCATATTCCAACTGCAACATGCACCCAAAGTTTTTAAAACATAAGTTTTTTCAGCTAAAATTGCACATAATACTGGTTTCGGTACGATAAGTAATCACTGAAGACTGAAATTTTTTTTCGCTCAGGTGCCCAACACCGCCTCTAGGCGGGCAAAGTATTTTACCAAAAAACCTAAACTTCCGAATTATTTCACTAAACCAATTCACATCTACAGTGAAATGCTAGTAACAGGCTACTCAAAAATATTTTTTTTGTTATTGAAATTTCAAAAACAGTTCAAATTTGTTTAATGAAGATTACCACTAAACACAAAATAGTTTTTTTCCACGTTTTCCTCGAATTTTCAACTTTGAGCTTCAAATGCCTTTGACAGAAAGCTACGAACATTAAAATAATGTATGTGTATGAAGGGTGTGAGCGTTGCGAAGAAATGCTAGTGCGGATGACAACATACAATCATATTTTAGTAGCTTTATTTAGATTTTTATAGAGACCGCCTAGAGGCGGTGTTGGGAACTAGAGGATTAATTAGTCATCGGGAAACTGGAACATTCAATTTGTCTTTTTTTATGTATGCACTGTAGTTCATTGTTCAATTTATCGAAATACAAATAATGTTTTATAGCTAATTTAATTAACTGAGGTACTTTCATCAGTGGAATTAGTCTAATGAACTGATTTGTTTATGGTGTATAATAAAGGTAACTGCTATGATGTACATTTTGGAAGGAAAAAGTTCTTTAAAAAACCTACTTAATCCACCTAGCAGTGAGATGACACATTTCTTACACATGTCACTATTGAAAAATTCATTAGTTTGTAGAATGCATTCATTAGTTTGAAGTTTCTCGTCCTACATGAATGAAACTTCGAATAAGCTCAATAAAATATAGGAAATCAATAAAACAAACAAAATAAAAAAATAAAGCAAAGAATGAAAAACATAACGTTTTCAAATTCATTAAATGAGTACAATGAATAATATAAATCATATTATTAAAATGCATCAATCAAATTAGATTAGCTCATTAAATAAATAATTAGGCAATATTTAAAAATAGTTTCAAAATTAATTGAACAAATTAAATTGACTCAAACTAACAAATTTAATGAAATAAATAAGTGGAATGACTGATTATGAAATGAATAAAATTAAAGAAATGAACAAAATGAATCAGATTAATCAAATTAATCAATCGAATCAAATGGATATAATGCATTTAATGAATCCAGTGAATACAATGAATCAAACGAATGAAATGAATAAAATGATTGGAATGAATGAAAAGAATAAAACTAATAAAAAATGAATTGAATAAAATGCATAAATAGAACAAACTAATCAAATAAACAAAACGAAAAGATTTGATAAAATGAATAAAAAGAAGAAGTAAATGGATTGATTAAAATAAAAAATTAAGGAATGTTAAAAAGTGATAATATATACAGGGTGTTTGGTTCATGAGTAAGAATCTCTCGAAGGGTGATTTGCTGTTGTATTTGGAGCAAAAAATCGTTCTACACATACCATCAAATCTCAACCGTTACAGAGTTATTGAAATTTTTGTGTAAAAAGCTTATTTATCTTAAAACAACTCAAAAAGTATACCTCGTATTTTAAATCTTTTAGTGCCATTGGAAAGGTGACATTTTAAGTACAAGTCAATTTTCTATTGAATAACCGTTGTGTGTCCGACGCGGTACCCGGGTACCTTTTTAAGTTTCAATTAATGAAATTCCTATGTTTTATCCATAGCTGGAAATTGAAACTTTGTGACATCTTAAAACTTCACTAAGTCAAGCTTTTGGGTTAATAATATTGTTGATATAGTAAGGGTGGGAGTGAGGAGGGGCTCCTGAATTTTTTTACTACGTAACAGGCCGACGTGGGTACCCGGGTACCCACAAAACTAAAATGCCCATAACTAAGGTAATATCCAACCGATTTCGATACTTTTGGCCGTTTTGGATTCAGGAACTCATCCACTTTTGGACTTGGTAAAAATGAATCGGGTTACTTAATTCGGTTCCCGTGGAATCCGGGTTTCCGGAAGCAGGTTCCTGTGCAGGGGTACTATTTGCGAACTTCAATGGAATACTAGCAATATGGGTATCAAAATTCTTGGAATTGCATCAGTAGGCTGTATCTCGTGGTTTTGGAACTATTTGTTGATTTGACCCCGGAACGGACATTCCGGAGCAGGTTCACGTGGGGCCGTGAGTGGCCATTCCATTCCAATTCCATTTTTCAAATTGCCATAGGGACCCTAACAATAAAAAACAGACTTCCGAGACGATTTGAAGAGTTTTACATTTCTTATAAAAGAAATGTATAGAATTCGCTCAAACTTTCAAGATATTTTCCGAGGCCCGGAGGGCCGAGTCTTATATACCAATCGACTCAGCTCGACGGTTTGGGACAATGTCTGTGTGTGTGTATGTAACGGACAAATTCTCATTCGTGTTTCTCAGCAATGGCTGAACCGATCTTATCCAAACCAATTTTAAATGAAAGAACTAAAAAACAGTATGAACGCTATTAATTTGTTTTTGATTCTGATGTTTAGTTTGTAAGATATGAATGTTTGAATGCGTAAAAATGGCGTTTTTTTGCAGTTTTTTTAAATTATCTGCCGGAATTGACAATACAGATTACCAATTTATATGTTTTTAGACAGCTTTAACGAATACCTTTCGAACAAGCTATAGATTGTTGAAATCGGACTATTATCAAAAGAGATATTTAACATTAAATGCGGACGAAAGATTTCTATCATTTCCCATTGCCAGAAATATGACCAAAAACATGTAATCTATTATTAACGCCAAAACGGCTTATTTTAGGTCAATTGTATCTTCAGTGAATTTAATGGAGATAATATGCCCTTTCTTTTTGTATTGTGCTTTTGCTAATTAATCCCCCTATGAGCGAGATATTTTCACAAATTTTCTTGGAAGTGATTATATCGAAATGATGCCTTCAGCAAATTTGTAGCTATTACTTTTGCGAATAACTTCACTAAAGACTTCAAATATCTATTTTGAATACTTTAAAAGTTATGGCTTGTTGTTTGTGGATTACTCTTTGTCGCCTATTTATTGTTGAATATAGTAATAATCCATTGAAATAAGCCAAACATTATTTCGATAAATCGAATTTTGTATTTCATTTTTCTATCTACAACCGCTAGAAGTAATCACCGAACATTTCCAAGTTGTCTGGAAGGAACTTGATAACTTATCAGTGCAAAAATGTTCATTTGTGCGAACCTTCTGACTGCAATTTTTCTAACTTATGACCATCGGATCGATCTGAAACCTTTCGGAAAATGAAAAGCGAAATAAATAACTCCAAGCAACGGCGTAGCCAAGAGAAGGTTTTGGGGTTTAACACCATACAGCCCCCCCCCCCCCCACCACAGCAAAAAAAAATGGATTGCAGTTGAAAATTTATTGATGCTGACTGATTTAATTCAATATTACAACAACAATTATCTGATCCGTAGATTGATAACCTGGTGTTGTAAACATCATGAGGACTTTTGATAAATTGTCGGAATGGGGTCCTGATATGTAACTGATCTATTGATCTTGATTTCACAGTTGTCTAATAGCATCAATATCAAATTCCTGCCTGAAAACATTCCAATAGAAAATTCCAGAGTTCTGTAATCAATCATAATCCTCAGATTTATTTTCAAATTTTCAGCTTTTTTCCTACGCAATATTACGAAAGCTTATTAAACAATTTTTCCTAATAAGTTTGTGAAAATTATAAACTATTTGAATTTTTTTAATAGTTTTATTTTTTATTCAACCGTGATTTTTTAATAAATAGTGACCATCGCTTCACAACGTAGTCTATTTTTCATGGCTTGCGGTGAGCACGATCTCTCGAATTGCTGAACTGAAAATTATGGAATAGAAATTAATTTTTAGTATTCTTTACACACCCGCTGGTGCCCTAAGACGATTTCGCTAGATTTTTAGAGCACTGTGCACTAGAAATGAAAAATGATGAATTTTTGAAAACTCCGGCCCACCCCTGAGTCGATTCCTAGTCCCACCAGGAGTACTTGTACCAAATTTGAAGCAAATCGGACAAGTCTAACTATCGGACCAACGTGCCTGAAGTTTATATTGGATTTTTCAACAATTTACATGAAGAAAACTCACTAGCTCGTATTTTCGCCGCTAGGGGACACTGTATACATCGTATTATCACTGTAAGTGAAAATAAGAAAGATAATTTAATTATCTACAACTTAGTCGAAGACTGCTAGTAAATCCGGCTATGTTAAAAGAAGTTATTAAACTTTTAACGAAGTGATGTCTGAGTCAGTTTTGCATGGGGCCTAGCAGTGCATGGTTGTGTATCAGCACTCGAGTCCCGCGAACTATATATTTTTGTGAAATAATGGTTAGATTTAGCCGAATAGTATGTTTACAAGAATTATAGTAAATAATACGAGTTATGTTTTGGTTAGAAAATTTTAGTTCCATCTGTGACCGCATAGAGGGCGCCACTACTAACTTTTCATAGAAGAGAGATAGAGTATCAAGATGTTTAGAAGAAATACTGAAAAATGCCTGTTCTATAACTTTGTAGAAGACACCAAATTTCTATCTCTCTCCGTTGAAAAGTTAGTGTTGGCGCCCTCTATGCGGTAACAGGTGGAACTAAAATTTTCTAATTAAAGCATGACTCGTAATATTTACTATAATTCTTCTGAACATACCATTGAGCTAAACCTAACGATTATTTCACAAAAATATTTAGTTCGTGTGAATCGAGTACTGATACACAACTATGCGCTATTAGGCCCCATGCAAAACTGACTCAGACATCACTTCGTTAAAAGTTTAATAACTTCTTTTAACAAAGTCGGATTTACTTGCAGTCTTCGACTAAGTTGTAGACAATTCAATTATCTTTCTTATTTTCACTTACAGTGATAATACGATGCATACAGTGCCACCTAGCGGCGAAAATGCGTGCTGATGGGTTTTCTCCATGTAAATTATTGAAAATTCCCATACAAACTTCAGGCCCGTTGGTCCGGTAGTTAGACTTGTCCGATTTGCTTCAAATTTGGTGCAAGTACTCCTGGTGGGACTAGGAATCGACGCAGAGGTGGGCCGATAGGGGCCATTTTTTTCCTGTCACCCTACTGTGCACCCAGTGCATTAACGCAAGTGACGGAAGGTTATCGAAAAGTTTCGTGGAAATGAAAATTCCAGTAATGATGATGATTTTCCCAAACGGTTCGTTTTCGTGAGGTTTTTATTTGTTCTTTTGCATTAGGATTAGCGATAATAATTCAAATCAAGAATACTACTGGGAAGTCACCTTTAGAAAAAGTCGATGTCGAAGTAAAATTTGAAACTATGCACGCATGTACTTCAGAGATAGCGTGATATCAGGAGCTGCGATTTCATTTCAACGCTTTTTTTGTGAAAAGGGCGATACTTACAAATGTAAACATAGGGCTTTTTTCTTACATGCGAATGAGGGCTTTGAAACGCAACAAATTAACCTAAAAATTTGGATTCTACGATACTGCTTTCTTAAACTACAGCAAAAAGTATAACAGGCGAAACTGTATTTTTGTTTGTTTATTTAAAGTTTCGCCCTCCACGCTCCATGCAAACAAACAGGGCGATACTTTTTTTGCTAGCAGTTTAGAGGCGAAACTGTTATTTTCGTATTTTTTAGGATTATCAAACTGATACCAGCTGTAAATAGTAACAATGATCTCTATTGAAAAAAGCCGGACGAAATCGGTGGTGTAAAACGGTAGTTATTGTAAAAAAACGTAAGGGCGATACTTCAATGCTGATAGATGGGACCGAAAAAGTAAACAATCGCCAAAGGGGCTATACTATCATTTTGTCAATTTCAATAGCAAAAACAAATTTTAATTTAATAATTTCAAATACTTTATAAAGTTTTGGGTTTCGATCACTGAATCATGCAATCTAGGATGCAAAAAAAATACAATAGTTCTTAAATAGAAAATAAAACCAAGTCTGGAAATATACACTGTTGATTTTCTTTGAATGGTATCACTGCTAGTATCGCCCTTTTCAAGAAAAAGCGTTGATTTCTTAGTTCTCAGTCGCGTTGGAAATTTGAGTAAAATATAAACTTCAAATCGATTCAAAAAAAAAAATGTTTTTTTTTGTTTCAGTACAATATATAACCCCTTTAGGAAAATTCAGTTTTCCCACCACAATATAGATATTTTATTAACAGAGCATTAACAATAATTCGTTGGTATGTCTATTTTAAGGGCCATTTTTTCACTTTCCCATTGATTTGGTTTGAGATTTCTAGCACTGATGTTGTCCTATGCTGATTTGAGCGATTCTCTGAGTCCTTCCACTATCCCATGTAGTATGTGTTATCAAAAACATCGCGAAGCATCAAGTTCTAAATGCTCTCAAACGATATAATATCCGAAGAGTGATAAGAGTTATAAGAAGTGTCTCATCACACTGTTAGGTGGATTAAACACGTTTTTATAATCATATTGCTAGTACATTATTAACAATTACAAATCATATCCTAGTACTGGAACATTACTCCGGAAAATCCGGATTACCAAAAACCAGATCCATTACTCCGGTTCTATTGTACAGAATCAAAAAGTGGACGAGTTCCTGAATCCAAAACATCTAAAAGTGTCCAAATCGGTTAAAGGCAGCCATAGTTATGAGCATTTTAATTTGTGGGTACCCGGGTACCCTCGGCCTGTTAAAGGTGTTTTTTTTGTTGGACACATAACTGATAATGTCCTCATATTTTTCAGATAATAGTTTTAATTACCTTTAAGTTGTAAAGTAATTAAAAGTTAGTGTTTTTGTTGAGGTTTTTGTTAATTTTCTCAAAATAATGAATTATGATTATAGCAATATCTATTATCCAAAAGTTGGGAATGAGGACGATTCTTAATTTGTTCTTCAACATAATATTCCTATCTCTTTTCATTTCCTTGTAATTTGACTTCTAAACTTTTCCTGTAATTGGCATGCAAGTTCTTAAAAGACTCTAATCTAAAAAATATGCTTTATATCGGTATTATCAGGGCTTCATTGGAAAGCTGAGAAAATTTCCTTTCGATGTATGTACAGATATCTTTTAATTAAGTGTACTACATGACTTTTTACTAGTAAAATAACTCGAAATTTGCGTATTTTGGTGATTTTTGTAATTATTCTAATTATTAATCAACTAAATTCATCGTCACTATTTATCATTTGGTGCCCCTTAATATTCCCTACAACTTGTTATTTGACACTTTAGCCCTATCGCTTTTCATTTCGCTGCAATTTAATAGTTAACACAGAATGGCCTCATCACAAATGCAGTGGGTTCTGTAGAGCTGCAGAGAGCAAGGTCAAAATATTATATGTAAAATAAAAGAAACCATAATTATACGAAATAAAAAAATAATTCGTTGTACTGGTCGCACTGGAAATCTTGCTTGTATATCACACATTCCTCTCCCTACTCAGTGAAAATAAGATCGAAGAAACCAGTGGCGGCGCGAGGTGTTTTGCCGCTCGGGGCCAAAAATTAAATTTGCCGCCCCTTTTATAATGATTTTTCAAATGAGTTCGATTTTTTCCCACCTATATGAAACAAATATGATAAAAGTATTAGAAAATGTCTTCATGAAAATGAACTTTATCACATTTTATTGTCAATATTTGTTCATGGCGGTAGTGCTGCGCATAAATTTGCTCGCAAAAGGTGGCGCTATGACTCCGCTCACATGTTAGCGTCGCGCTATTGGTAGATCCTTTATAAAATATAAGATATTAGTTATAATTACCCTAAATATAAAATTAAGGTATGAAATGTGCAAGATTCAAATTAAATCAAATTAAGTGCAGGATTAATTAATTTTAATATTATATAACGACAAAAAAAATCGCGAAGTTGCTAAAAAATCCTATTGAATGCATCACAATAATTTTTTAAAAAATAATGTGTTTTAAAAATATACATATTTAAAAACACTGATCATAGAATGGGACAAATCATTTTAAAATGTAATTCTTGTGAATTACTGGCGATCAACCATGCCTTTTTTTAAATTCTCTAGGTAAACGATCAGAGAAACTTGATATACATTTAACACCATTAAACCCATTTCTATCTATAACTATAAGTTTTGGCTAAGGCAAGACTAGCTTATAAAATTAATTGTTGAGATTATTAAATTAATTGTTGAGATTATTAAATTTCATTTGAGCACTAGCATATATAGGGGAACCCGGGGCTATTAAGGCAGTGGGGGTAATTCGGGCCCCCTCGATTTCTCAGAAAATAGTAAGACTTTCTAACTATCGTACAAATTCATGGAACCGCTATCCTGAAACATTAAATTTGAGAGCTGAAGTTGGTTCTTTGTTCTTTGTAGAAAGGAGTAATAACGTGTTTCGTTGTTGTGCTATTCTCAAAACAAAAATCATTATAATGGAAAAACCGGGATTAAAGCAACCAATAAAAGTGAAAAAATAAAAGGCAAGTGTTTTGGAAAGCTTGAGGCTCCTATTTTATGGAATGATTTTTGTTTGGGTGAAAACATATATTTTCGAGACGCTCACCACTTTTGTGCGATATGAGCGTACGGGGCTATTCCTATTTCGGTCCCCCTATTCCGTCAACCACCGTTCAGTGGCTTGCGGCTGCGCACACCATTGCACACGCCACAGCAAAAAAAATACATGGCCCGCCAATCGACAGCTGCGACAGACCAGATTAAGTTTTTGTAAAGCATTTTTTCTTGTTTCTTAAGGAGTGTCTCTTGTAACTAATTCATAGGTAAACATAATTCCATTGTAAAAAAATTAAAGAAAAATGACGGTCTGAATTGCCCCGTAGGGAGGTCCGAATTACCCCTGGCTGGAAAAAGGTAGAGGTTTGCAAATCATCGCCTAGCGCTGCCATTGAGTGGTGCAAATGAACCTTTAATGGCACCAAAATGTAGCTGAGGTTTCAAACTAACAATTAGGACTTTTGGTCGGTAACTTTTTCACAACTATTTACCTAAAAGGGCGATTTGCTTAAGTAGGTCCGAATAGCCCCGGGTTCCTCTACGTATTATTCGTAGAACTGAAGTAATTGCAATTTGTCTGCCTAGATCCCGCTGGAGCAGTGCTGCCATTTTTCATGCTCCTTGATCCCCACAGTTTTGATGAAAAATTGTTTTGGAGCCGTATATGGACCAGGGAAAAGTCGGACAAGAATGGATTAATGTATATTATATAAATACTAGCTGTAACCCGGTGCGCTTCGCTACACCGCTACACCCTACACCGAAATATTTTAAAAATACTAAAAATACTAAATATTTTTGATCGCGGATAGACAATGTTCTTAGTTTGACCACCTGGAGCACAATTAAATTAATTGCTCTGTTTTCCTATACACAATCGTTTGAAATCCATTGATATCATTTGAATTCGAGGTACATCTGCTCCTTTATATTTTCTAGCTACAATGGTCGCTTAAATGAAATTTTTCAACCAAAGCACAGTTGTGGTGGGTCGATGTTGCGCAGTAACTAATATAATAGGCACACAAAGTTTCAATTGCAACACATGCGGTGCACAGTGTTGCAAAACGACGTTTTCACGACCAAAATTTAATAACTCCTGATATTGGTTTTGGAGAATGGATTTTTTCGAAGAATTTTCTGGATATAAATAGATGCATGTTTTGATATAATAAATTGAGTGATTAATCCCCTAAAAGTGAGATATAAAATTTATTTCCCCAAATAATTTAGCTAGAAGCTCACTGTCTTCAGTAAAGTTCTAGAAAATATTATTGTGAAAATCTTTACTGAAGATACTAAAGCTCTATATAGTAACAGTAGCGAGATATGTAGGTTTGCTTGGGATAGACCCCATCAAAACAGTTTTCGAATATAACTTTTTACGATTACTTTATATTATTAAAAGTGTCTTCTACAAAGTTGTTAAAAGCGATAAAATACACATTTTTATAACAACGATGAATCTGTAGCTCTCGACACAACAAAGTTATTGTCAATTTTCGAATATTTTTTATCAAATTACACCTTAAGCAACTTCCTTAATCGCAAAAATTCGTAGAAAGAACTTTTTTTCGATTAAATATAAAAACCTTCGTCTGACGGAGACTGCTCTGTTGGTAACGTATGAAACCAATACTCCTGAAAGCATGGTGGATCGACTGAATTAAATAATTCAATACGATAATCCATAGATTTATATGCGTAACAGAATTACCATCGATTTTATTTTGGATGGAGTAGTGTATGAAATTGAAGACAATTTCAACAGATTGTATTATGTTACAAAATCATGTGGAAATGTGGTGCAAGTTATTGTTGCATCGATTAACATTTTCCCAACTCATATATCTAACTTTTTTTGGCGAATTAACCTGCGAAGGTGACTATAAGAATCATTCAATAAAAGTATGCACATATAGTGCAAAGTTCTGTTTTCGAAACATATTTCCAATGATACGAAGACATAACGGAGTGTTGGTGGACGTGGGTAAAGTCAATTCATAAAAAATGGTGCATTTAAAAAAATATTTTGGCGATACAGAGAGTGTTAGTATATTCATTCACTTTTCATATATTTACTGCACAATTGAACAGTATATCTTCAAATATCATAGC
Organism: Topomyia yanbarensis; assembly: GCF_030247195.1. Taxonomy (NCBI): domain Eukaryota; kingdom Metazoa; phylum Arthropoda; class Insecta; order Diptera; family Culicidae; genus Topomyia; species Topomyia yanbarensis. The sequence goes on along the minus strand of NC_080671.1, from coordinate 259,370,965 downwards.
AGAATACTAAAAATTGAGCCAGTGACAGAAAATCTCTGGAGGCATCTCGTTTAAAACTTGCTTTGTGGTGTAAATCATAAATCAAGATATATTGGACCAATCGTTTTCAAGGTTTGTACAGTTCTCCTACATATCCCCAGGTATTGATCGAAGCTTTTATTTTTTTCCTTAATATTTTAATTTTTTATAGCATTCTGCAGCTAAAAATGCAATTTTCGCTAAAAAAAATCATGAAACTTATTTTTGTGAACAAAGTTATAATCTTTAATGATGTTATGATATGAAGGAGAACTGTGCAAAATTTCAAATAATTTGGTTCAGTAGATTTAAAGTTATTCTGTACATCGCATTTATTCGTGGTGTCTCCTGAAGATTTTCAATATTTTGCGGTGAACATTAAGGAAAATATTGCTTAAATGTTGCATTATTGTCTGAATTGACTAACACTCTCGGTATCGCCAATTTTTTTTAAGCACGACATTTTTTCAACAATAATCCTACCCCCTTAAGCAAGAACTGATTTCATCAGTAGGTGTCGACTAAAGCTGTACGCACACGAGGCGACAGGACACACGCCACAAAAAATATTCACTATGGATTTTGTTCTACCTATTCCAACGCGGCAACAGCAACAGCGTTGGAATAGGTAGATCAAAATCCATAGTGAATATTTTTGTGGCTTGTGTCCTGTCGCCTCGTGAGCGAACTGCTTAACGGATAAAATTTGACGAAGATCGCGGACCACGCTACCAAATATTCGATTAGTTCCTTTTATGGGTCATCGTGAATTCGTCCTATATAAGTGTTGCATTCTTTCAGCATTTTGCTTACATCCGAATTTTGATTGATATTGTAAGTAACGTTTTCCACAAGCGCAAGATTTAGTGGCTGTTTTAGGGCAGAGCTGTTCGTCCATAATCCAGCAATGTTGATTTAACTTCAGATGAAGCGATCGCAGGTTCAATTTTCAATTTAATTTTCGACAAATTCATGCAATTCATCAGTATTATATTGTCATTCGCGTAATAGATCTCTATCAAATAAATTCTTGCCATTTCATTTATGTGCTGGTAAACATACATGCAACAAAATTTTAGATTTTTGAAGTAATTGATAGATATTGCATCAGAAACCCTCCCTCTCCTTCAGATTCCGAAACCAACAATCATGTCCACCGTTTTGGTGCCAAATCATATATAATATATATAGCTAAAAAAAGTTCTTCAGTACACCCCCCCCCCCCTCTCCCTTTCCTCGGATTAGGTACTTCTCACCCTTCCCATCGTTCACAAAAACCACCTCATGACCATCTCCTTAGTGGAAGGAATACTTATGTCAAAATTGAATTCATCGCTAATAATCACATTGAATGAATAGATAAGGATTACTTCAGAACCCTCCCCCCCCCTTTCTTGGTCCACTCCCATCATCCATCGGCTCAGTGGGAGAAATACATATGTCAAATACTAATAAATATGGAGATAAAAATAATTCTTTGCCTAAAAAACAACCCCCCCCCCCACCCTAAAGCTAAGTGTACCCCCCCCCCCCCCCAAAAAAACATTCCATGAACATCTTCTTGGGGAAAAGAATACGTATGCCAAATTTCATCAAGATCGGACTTGTAGTTTAGACGTAGTTAGCGGGCATACATACAAACATACATTGATTTTTATATATATATATAGATAACCTTTTCATACTAAATTATCACAATGTTCACTTTCTTCTTGCCTTTGGAGGATTACCGCATTTGCCTCATGTGAGATTGATGTAGGTAGTTTAACCAGTGTTGAGGCTGTTTGGGTTAGAATTACAACTCCATCGAGGAACTTTTATATTGGTTCTGTCTATATTCCTCCTGAAAAGCGACTCGACTGCAATATCATGCAACTTCACATGGATGCTGTGAATAACGCTTCTTCACAAGCTGGCGCGGATGGCGTGATGATTGTCCTTGGTGATTTCAATCAGCCAGGACTCATTTGGGTGCCGTCACGACACGGATACGCTTACCCGGACCCGATTGCTTCGACAACCAACATCGCCTGTCGTTTGCTACTGGACGGATTTGCTTTCAACGGGCTAAGTCAAGTAAGCATGATTCCTAACCACCAGTCACGCTTTCTGGATCTCGTCTTTGTTAGTGAAACTATTATACCTGTATGTTCCGTCAATGAAGCATCCAGCGTGATTGTTCCACTTGACAACTTTCATCCCGCGCTTGAAATCTCAATTGGCACTATTCGATCAGTTCAGTATATAGAAACTCTTTCTGTCGACCGTCTCAACTTTCGCAAAACTGATTTTGTAAAGCTGCGCAGTTCTCTGTCGCAAATTGATTGGAGTGTACTGCATGCCCAAGTGAGTGTTAATGCTGCAGTTGCCATCTACAAGCGACTACTACTGAACTGTGTTGAGACCTCAGTGCCTAAATGTCAGCCTCCTAGCAAGCCACCCTGGTCAAACAGCACTCTTCGAAAGCTAAAACGTACTCGAGCAAAAACCCTACGTGCGTACACAAATCGTCGGTGTCCTCTTTCTAAGCGCATGTTCACTTTAGCCAGTAATGAGTATCGTTGTTACAACAAGCTTCTGTACAAACGCTATGTAAACCGCATCCAGAATAATCTACGCCGAAACCCGAAGGGCTTTTGGTCATTTGTCAACACGAAGCGCAAAGAAACTGGACTTCCATCAAGGATGCTTTACGACGGCGAAGAAGCTACGACAACTGTGGCGAAATGTACGCTGTTTGCCAGATTCTTCTCGAGTGTTTTTTCAACTGACTCGCCAACCGCAAACGAACTCGAAAATGCCTCTCGCGACGTTCCTGCTTGTGCTGTTGATTTGGATGTGTTTACTGTCTCTGAACAAATGGTTATATCTGCAATTCGGAAAACCAAGTCATCTTATGCACCCGGCCTCAGTGCTATACCTTCAACTGTATTGAAAAAATGTTCGGACTTACTTGTAACACCACTTGCATATATTTTTAACCTATCGCTTCAGCAGCAAACGTTTCCTGAGGATTGGAAATGCTCAGTTATGTTCCCGGTATTCAAGAAAGGTGACAAACGCAACATAGCGAACTATCGCGGAATCTCTTCGCTAGGAGTCAAATCTAAAGTTTTTGAATCAATTATCAACGAGGCGTTATTTTCTGCTTGTCGACACTACATTAGTACATCTCAGCACGGATTATTCCCAGGACGTTCAGTCGAGACGAATCTCGTCTGCTTTACGTCATTTTGCACGGAACAAATGTCTAAGAAATTGCAGGTGGATACAATATACACTGATCTAAAGGCAGCTTTTGATAGAGTTAATCATGAGATACTGATAACAAAGCTTGATAAGCTAGGGTGTTCTACTAGATTCTGCCATTGGCTTCGATCCTACCTTGTGCACCGTGAAATCGTTGTTCAAATTGGCGATATTGTTTCAGAATCCTTTTTCAACACTTCCGGAGTTCCTCAAGGTAGTACGCTAGGTCCACTACTTTTTTCACTGTTCGTGAACGATGCGGTTTTCGTTCTAAGCCGTGGAGGAAAGCTGTTTTTTGCCGACGACTTAAAATTTTTTCTTGTTATACGGAATGAAGCCGATTGCCGTGAGCTACAGCATCTTATTGACACCTTTTATAGCTGGTGTGTAAGAAACATGATGGTCCTTAGCGTTGCAAAATGTTTTGTCATCAGCTATTACCGAACGAGAAATATGGTTACCTTCAACTATAACATCGCAGGAACTCTACTACAACGCGTTGACCACGTGAAGGATCTAGGAGTCATTCTTGACGATAAGCTAACGTATACTCATCACGTCTCAGCGACCATCGACAGAGCCAATCGTTTGCTGGGATTTATTTTCAAAATATCCAACGAATTTCGGGATCCTCTATGCTTCAAGGCTCTTTATTGCTCATTGGTGCGCCCGCAGTTGGAATTTGCAAACGTCGTTTGGTGCCCGTATCAAGCTACGTGGAGCCTTAGGATCGAAGCAGTCCAGCGTAAATTCATACGATATGCGTTACGTGAATTGCCGTGGAACGATCCATTAAACCTGCCACCGTACGAGGACCGTTGTCGTCTTTTAGGACTTAATACTTTAACACGCCGGAGACATGCAGCGCAAGCTACCTTCGTGTCAAAGATTCTGCTGGCTGAATATGATGATCCGGAGCTACTAGCGCAAATCAACCTCTACGCGCCTACCCGTTCTCTTCGCCCTCGAGCCCTGCTGCATTCTGAAATGCGCAGCACTAACTACGCTACCAATAGTCCAATTTTAGCAATGAGTCGTCGCTTCAACGAGTTTGCTGAAATTTTCGACTTCGTCATGAACTCTTCGCAGTTTCGTCGTCGTGTATTGTCACTATTTTAATTATGTTTAGTTTACCTTAGTTTAGTATAGTTCATTAAGACAAATTGTCAGTTGGACTTTTTTTTTATACAAATACAAATACAAATACAAATACAAATACAAATACAAATACAAATACAAATACAAATACAAATACAAATACAAATACAAATACAAATACAAATTACAAATAACACGGTGCTATAGTGATTTTGTACTTTTCAAGTGACTTACATTAGGTTGTAGATCTCATCAAATGCAATTCAAAATAATGTATGAAAAATGTTGTATTCCTTCAAAATCTTGATATATTGCAAATTTCGTATTTCCGGACCTTTGCCGCTAAAAAAATACTACACTTCATTTGTTAACCGATTTTCGATTTCTGTGTTCTGAAGAAAAGACTTTTCCAACGGTATGCTAAGTTATGTTCTTTTGTTTAAAATACTCTGCGGGTTTGGGACAACAATTTGTAAACAATCAATATTTTGCGATTTTTTCATGAAAACTAGGAAAATTACTCAACATTCATATTTTATTAAAAAATTTAGAGAGATTTAGTTCTGCATTTAACGATCTGTTTATCTCCAAATTCGGTTAAAAATGGTAAAGTTAATTTTTGTTTCTCCAAATTAGATACTTGCTTGCATGAACTCTTAAGAGATTAGTTAGGCATTGCGCGCACTATGGCATTCTATAATCGTAACTTCCGTTATTTTTCCTAATTTTAATTTCAAAGTTTACACACATACTTTTAAATGTATAAGGAATCGAGCAAAAAAACCTTTTTTTTTAATTTTATATGAAACAGTCCCCTTAAAAGTTCATGCGAGCAAGTTTCTAATTTGGAGAAAAAATGAATAGCTACAATGCCATTTTTCAACTGATTGTTATGAAAAATACCGCATAATACTTTTAACAAAAGAACATAACAAATGACCGCGTAACTAATTGTTTAGACCCGAGAAAAAGTTTTTTGCTACAAATCAATCTTTTAAGGGTATATTAATTTGATCAAACGTAGGTTTGTATTGTATTTGATCAGACCTGCAACCTTTTCTGGATCACTTTAAAAGTTACATTCTTTTATTTTATTTTGCGGCACAGGCCTGCTATGATGAACTCCACGTGTAGGCACTCACGTTGCGTGTGAGTGCACAGAGTGATACCGTAGATGTTCACAATACGGTACAACATATAGTTAAGACTCATTCGTAACCCACAGAAGTGAGACAAGGTGGGGCTTTTTTCTACAGACATATAAAATAAGGAAAAAATAAATAATTCATGTTAAATAATTCTAGCTCGCTTCAAAATTTTTGAGTGATCTAAAAATATGCAATTATTTGCTTGTTTTTGAATTCAAATATGATATTTCGGACTGAGAATAAATTTGTAAAGTAATTTCTAAAAAAAATTGTTCAAACGCTGGGTGCGTCTTGTCTTCACAACTGCCTTATCGTTTTTAAGCTCTCGGATAATCTTCTGTCTAGAAATCAGTGAACAAAAATGTTAGTTTGTTTACCCCTTGCTAATCGCCGGTTCCAAAAAAAATCATTTAGTCGAAAAACGTACGCTACCGCACGAAACTAACCTTCTATAGAACACTTATTAGACCGGTTGTCTTATCGACTATGCTGGACCAACGTATCCATTACACGTAACAGGAAAGGAAATACCTATCCAATGGAATTAAAAGATTGAAAACACAAAGTATACTTTTTGAGTTAAAGATATTAAAAGACAAACAAGCTGTTTACGGTAAAAGTTGAATAACTTGGTAACAGTTGAGATTTGATAGTTTGTGTAGCATGATTTTTGACGCCAAATATGATTCTCTATCGCCTCTCTAGAGATTCTTAACGATGAACACTTAACACCCTGTATATGATAGAGCTTCTTGGTTTAATTCCAGCGAATTAGTCTGCATACTTCCACAACTTCAAGTGCGCTCGGAAACTCATCTTAGTTGAATCTTTCGAGACTGATGAATATGTGTATAGTTTTGTTCGATCGCATCCGTCAGTCCCGATCCCCTACCTTTTTAATCGTCAACAGACACGAAAATAATGTACATTCAAGCGTTTCACCCGCACTTGATTTTTATCGAGCTTAATAAAACTTGAACTATTATTAAAATATTAAAATTTGCTGAGCAGGAAATGCCGCCCCCTGATTTTGCCGCTCGGGGCGCTTGCCCCCTTCGCCCCCCCTTAGCGCCGCCACTGGAAGAAACTAAAGTGGCCAGCTATGAAACAGTGAGTCTCTGTGTGACCATAGCAGAGGAAGCGAACGGATTCGCAATGCTATCTCGTCAGTCGTATGTCTAAGCTTGAAACGGAAGGTTTGCTCATCACTTTGCGAACCCAGCAAGATGGCTGAGGAAGGCAAGAGAAATCACGACAATGGCGCAGTCATTCCAAAGGGAAAGTAAGTATTTTAATCGGCATTAAGGTGCGGTGTTTTTGTTGAAAAATCGGTCTGGCGAATCTGGTTAGCGTTATTTTATTGTTAACGCGGTGAATATGTGCAAATATGTGAAATATTATTGAGGCAGATGTGCTTCGATTGATCAGGGCAAAGTACCATAAAGTGTAATAAGATGTTTGTTGGAACTTCGATGGAAATAGACGATGATTCCCAAAATATATTGTGCTTCGGTTCGACAAGACGAAGTGCCAGTCAGAAACATATAAAATGCGTAGAGAACCTCGATGGAAATAGGCGATGGTTCTAAATAAAATAGCTTTGGCTTTGGCTAAATTCTCTCTCCTGCTCACGTACACTCGCGCATCATTTTCCATACGTGTGTATTAATTGTATTTATATTAACGTTAGCAAAACAAAATAGTTCATTACAGTAACATGCATATCAAAAGCAGTAATAGTTCAACATCTGTAACAATTGTTAAGAGTTACATGAAATAATGCGACAAAATATTTGTTCGTTTTCAGAAATATGTCGAAGAAAAAGTTGCAGGAAGAATTAAATGCTGCCAAAGCAGAGAACAGTTCGCTTCGAACGAAATTGCGAAAGGTGTGTACAGAAAAGGATAAACTTATTCGATCACTGTCGATGCACACATTAGAGGATGATTTTCATCAGGCTAGAACGAGCACAATTCGCGATGATTAGCCTATTACAGAAAACGAATCACTGTTGATGTCAACAATGTGTAACATGTCAATTAGTACATTAAACATTCCCGAGTGCAAACCCTCGGAAGGTGAAAGCGATATCGACAAAGGAGCATATGAACACTGGAAGGATATTGTGGAAGCATCACTAAATTTAATTAATGTATCGGATGAGCGTTCCAAGATTGGAGTTTTTAAAATAAAGGCAGGACCCAAATTGTTGGAAGTATTGAACAGCACAGTGACGTCACAAGGAATGCCCGATGAAAACACAGCGCCGTATTCGAATGCAATTAGTCGTTTAAATAGTTATTTCGGGTCCAGAACGTATACGCTTCTACAACGCAGTAAACTTATGACCATGGAACAAAACGCTGATGAGAGCAACATAAATTTTGTAAGACGTGTTGGAGCTGCTGCCAAACTTTGCGGATACACTAGTGATGAGCATATGGAGGCAATAGTACGCACCATCACTAGAGGAACGAACGATAGCCGTATCCGGATTTTAGCTCACCGAAATTGGGTGAACCAAGGATGCCTAAACGATCTCATAAATTTAGTTCGAGATCGGGAAATCGAAAAATCAAATGAAGAGGAGTTCCAACGAAATCATCATCATCCACATACAGTGTCGGTAGCTGCAGTTTCTGAGCATGCTGTTATGCAAAAATTTGGGCAACGCTCAAACCAGTTTCGTACAAACTACATGGGGCGTTGGCGTGGCAATGGCCAGCCTACCAGATACCGTGGTGTTGAAAAGGACAGAGATGGTTTAAGACGTGATCGTTCGATACCTTCCCGAGCTACGGGTTGCTGGAGATGTGGCAGTATCTACCACCTTCCATCGGAATGTCCTGTTATGGATAAAGTATGCAGATTCTGTGAACGCAGAGGTCACATCGCCCGTGTGTGCTCTGAACGGCCTGAGGCCAGACAGGAGAATCGAGGACCATTGAAGCGTTCCTGGGATGAGACCACAGATGAACCAACCCCCAAGGTGGCTGTAGTCAAGAAGCGAGAAAATAAGATAGAAGAGGAAAATAAGGTATCAGATAAAAACGACAATGAAGTATAGGCTTTACAAGCAATGAGTAGAGTGATCTTATTTTTGTACATGGTGGTTGTAGGGACGATTTGTTTTTGATATTATATGAATTACACTACGAAACAATAAAACTTCATCAACGATCATTATATGTTTTTTTTTAAGTTGGCAGTTGAATAAAAATAATAATAATAAAATTTTCAAACCAGCAAACAAATCGAAATAAGATAACTCTATGCACACAAAAAAATACATCGAGTATACGATTGGCATACGAGTATATATAAAGACAGATATTCTAATTATTATTACAGATGTCGACATCGAACTTACTCGCTGACAAATCATCCATAACCGAGCGTAACAGCGGGATAAATATGATAACAGACAAAAGTCCGAAGGAGAGCGATGCTATCATTTCCGCTTTTGTTTCCGGAGTTAAGATACAATTTTTCATCGACTCCGGAGCGCAAGTAAACACGATTACAAAAGCATCGTTCGATATGATACTAGCTAGTGAAGAAGCATTCAGTGGATTATACGATCTACGGTATGATACAGATAAACTGCTGAAGGCATATGCAACCGAAGGATCAATAAAGGTAATTGCAACGTTTACAGCAGAGCTATACATATCGAAGGAAAGACCAAAAATATTGGAAAAATTTTATGTTGTGGAAGAAGTGCGAGCGTTGCTCGGATTCCAAACAGCATCTAGGTATGGTGTTCTTGCGGTTGGTTTATCAGTGCCACTAGGGGTGTACGAAGAATCTTTCTGGCAATGTGAATTGGATCATACAAACATTTTGATGGTGTCAGACACTAGGGAGTTCCCAAAATTCAATATTCCCCCAGTTCATTTGAGCTATGACAAAGAGAAGCCTCCGGCTCGAATTGTTTACACGCATATTCCACCGGCGTTCAAAGAGCTCACAAAGCAAAGGCTAGATGAATTACTAAAATCCGGAATAATTGAACTAGTTACAAATGATATGGCCAGATCGTTTTGCTCCTCACTATTGGTTGTTCCGAAGGGAAAGGAGGACATTCGATTAGTGATCGACCTGAGGGGGCCTAATCGATGCATAAATAGAACGCCCTTCAAAATGCCGACTTTCGACTCCATTCTGATGGACTTGCATGGCGCTAAATTGATTGAATTGACAATTGGTTTACGTAGTGCATTCTTCCATATAGTATTAGACGAGGGATCGCGACATCTAACAAATTTCTTTGCTGGAGATACCGTATATAGATGCTGTCGGCTACCGTTTGGCCTGTGCAACGCACCTGATATATTTCAGGAGACACTTCAGTCGATAGTGCTTGCAGGTTGTGAAGGAACCGTGAACTATTTGGACGATATACTCGTCTACGGAAAGACCAAAGAAGAGCACGATGCAAATTTGGCAAATGTGATGCGAGCACTAGAAGACCACAATGTAAATATCAATACCGACAAATGCGCGATTTGCCAGCAGTCGTTAGATTTTTGGGATTTATGCTGTCAGCGGAAGGTTGGAAGATTGAGCAGGAAAAAATAAGTGCGATCAAGAACTTCCGGAAGCCGCAATCCCAAGCAGAGGTGAAAAGTTTCCTAGGGCTCATTAATTTTATAGAGAAATTTATTCACCAGAGAGCGGATAAAACTCGAAGATTGCGCGAGCTAGCAAATTCAGACTGCTTCTACTGGAATCAAGATTTGGAGGTCGAGTTTGAGTATTTAAGAAATGAAGCGTGGCAAACGATTCAAACGTTAGGCTATTTCAGCCGAGACGATGATACAGAACTGTACGTAGATGCGTCACCTTATGGATTGGGCGCCGTTCTCGTTCAATTCGATAAGGAACAACGTCCTAGAGTAATTGCATGTGCATCCAAAACACTTTCAGTCGCAGAGAAAAAATATCCACACACACAGAAAGAAGCGTTGGCTATCGTGTGGGGTGTTGAACATTTTTCAATGTACGTTACAAGTAAGTTCTTCACAGTACGAACAGACGCAGAGTCCAACGAGTTTATTTTCAACGGGCTACACAGAATCGGAAAAAGAGCAGTGTCTCGGGCGGAGGCATGGGCTCTTAGGCTTCAGCCTTATGACTTCAAAGTGGAAAGAGTCCCTGGTGAGCAGAACGTGGCAGATGCCTTGTCAAGATTAGTGACACAGGAGGAACCCGCGGAATCATTCGATAATACCGACGACAGACATCTTCTGTTCCTTCTTGACGCAGGCTCAATAGATATTTCGTGGGACGAAATCACCAAAGAAGCTGAAAGCGATCATGAACAAAGAGAAGTTCGAGCTGCTATGGTTTCCGGTTATTGGGAGTCTGGTTTGCGGAGGTATGAGTCGCAATCGCAAGATCTGAGAATTCTTGGTGCTCTCATTTTCAAGAACAACCGTATCATCCTCCCGTGTGTCTTACGGAAGAAGGCACTGCAAGGTGCCCATCAAGGCCATATGGGCGCTTCAGCGATGAAAAGAATCCTTCGTGAATACTTCTGGTGGCCGGGAATGAGTTCAGATGTTTTAAGTTTCGTTAAACGATGTGAAACCTGTCTACTGCTTTCTCAGAAAAACCCTCCTCTTCCTTTGACAAGTAGAAAGCTGCCTCAAGGACCTTGGGAGATACTCCAAATGGATTTTTTTACTAACAAAGAATTCGGATACGGCGAATTCCTAGTTGTTGTAGATACGTACTCGAGGTACTTGTTTGTTGTAGAGATGAGAAGTATGGATGCGGACGCAACTAACGATGCATTGACCAAAATTTTCGAGCTCTGGGGACTTCCCTTAGCGATACAGAGCGACAATGGTCCTCCATTCCAAAGCGACAAATTCGTACGATTTTGGGAGGCGAAAGCAGTAAAAATCAGAAAATCTATCCCTTTAAGTGCACAGTCTAATGGAGCTGTAGAACGTCAGAATAGGGGGATTAAGGCAGCATTGGCATCTGCCAAATTGGAGAATCGACCTTGGAAACCAGTCCTACAAACTTACGTTCACATGCACAATAAAGTGAGACCTCTTTCACGCCTAGGTGTTACACCGTTCGAATTGTTGGTCGGATGGAAGTTCAGAGGAACTTTTCCGTGCTTGTGGGAGCAAACTCCGCAGCCAGAGCTGGATAGAGTAAATATTAGAGAATACGATGCGTTATCTAAACTACAAAGCAAAAAATATGCAGATGCAAGAAGAGGTGCCAAAGATTGTAGCCAAAGAGTTGGTGATAGAGTCGTCATCACCCAGAACAGAAAACTCAAATCTGATCCAACTTTCTCATCAGAAAGGTTCACGATCGTTGCGAGAGATGGGGCCAAATTGGTTGTAAAGAGTGAACGGGGAGTTTTATATTCACGCAATGTACAAGATGCGAAGATAGCAACGGAGGTTCACGAACGAAGCAGCTCACCAATCAATGATGGTAATCAACGACAACGGGAAGAAATGACAGAACTAACTGTGCCAGAATCTTTAAATCAAAACAAAGCACCGGAAGTTGAAGGGTATCGTTCGCAGGTAGAAAGACCATCTAGAACTACCAGAAAACCAGCCCGATTTAATGATATGTTCGTATATTGTATTTTCGAATGAAGAGTAGGGGTAGGGAGAATTGTAGAGCTGCAGAGAGCAAGGTCAAAATATTATATGTAAAATAAAAGAAACCATAATTATACGAAATAAAAAAATAATTCATTGTACTGGTCGCACTGGAAATCTTGCTTGTATATCACACATTCCTCTCCCTACTCAGTGAAAATAAGATCAAAGAAACTAAAGTGGCCAGCTATGAAACAGTGAATCTCTGTGTGACCATAGCAGAGGAAACGAACGGATTCGCAATGCTATCTCGTCAGTCGTATGTCTAAGCTTGAAACGGAAGGTTTGCTCATCACTTTGCGAACCCAGCAAGATGGCTGAGGAAGGCAAGAGAAATCACGACAGGTTCGAAATCGTTGTTTTTGCATATGAAACGAGAAGATAAAAATGATTTTGCTTCGAAACTAAAAGAGATAATTAAATGGAGTCAAAGGAAGAGTTGTAGAACTTGCTCAGATGCATTAATTTCATGATAATAATGGTGATGCTTATTATTTACTATTTTAAAAAAATAACGAACATGCTAATAATAACACTAACTTCAAACTAATTAACTTCTAAAAGAATACTAAATTCACTTAACTGAAAGGTATTAATACATTTTTCTCTGCAAAGTTTTCCTGGCTTTCGAATAAAAATAAGAAAAGGTACAATAAGTGCCGTACTTTTTCAATAAGAGCTAGTATTAGTGAATATGAGATAAAATATCCAAGTTCAATAACTTAAACACATGAAAACAAGACAAGATATATGTATCATGTCAAAGAACAAATTATACAACTTTTCAAGGCAAACAATTTCAATTATTAAAATAGTGATGTTAACTATTAAGATTTTAAATTACTGTGAAAAGATTACTTAACCTCATTAACTGAAACATTTGAGGACATTTTTCAGTGGAAAATTTTCTCACCTATTACCTATTCAATGGATCTAAAAGATTTGAAATACAAAGTATATTTTTTGAGTTAGAGCTATTTTAAGACAACTAAGTTTTTAACACAAAAAGTTCAATAACTTAGTAACGGTTGAGATTTCATGGTGATTCATTGTCATATTTGGAGAAAAAATCGTTCTACACATACCATCAAATCTCAATCATTACAAAGTTATTGAACTTTTTGTGTTAAAAACTTATTTGTCTTAAAATACCTCTAACTCAAAAAATATACCTTGTATTTCAAATCTTTTAGATCCATTGGGAAGGTGAGAACATTTCCAATTTAGTGATGCCCGCACATGTTTAAGCTAATGATATTAAGTAGCCTTTTCAAAGTAAATTATTTAAAATTTAACAATTTTGATCGTTTTTCGTTCATTTCTCGAAAATCTTTATAGTTAACATCATCATTTTATTAATTCAGATTGTTAGTCTTGAAGAGCTGCATAATTCGTTCTTTGACATAATGCACTTATCTTTTCTGGTTTTCATGTGTTTGAGTTATTCAATTTGGCTATTTTTATCTCATTTTCACTAATACTAGTTCTAACTGAAAAAATGTTGCACTTATTGTACTTTTTGACATTAAAAATGTCTTACTCTACTATCTGGGGCTAGGTGTCATTCTAAAATCTAAACTATCTCCCATGTAACGAAACTATGTAAGGTTTGCACGCTTATAACTCCGATATTACTAGATGGATTTTAATCATTCATACACCAACCGATTCAGAAACACCTAACTCAAATATTGGTAATAATTTAATAACTCCCCAATAAAAGTAGACTTTTAAAAATTGGTAAAATTAAAAAATTCACGAAAAACGGGAAAATTATCATTCGTGAGGCAGATTTCTCAGACACAGCCGTCATTAGAGGGTAGGTTAGTGGCTCAATCACACACGAAAAGTCATAAATAGAAGCAACGCATGTCCGTTTAAATCAGTTGTTACTCTTATCCCATACGAGCAACATCTTCTCCGGGCGATGCAATAAGCGCTATATATATATATATATATATATATATATATATATATATATATATATATATATATATATATATATATATATATATATATATATATATATATATATATATATATATATATATATATATATATATATATATATATATATATATATATATATATATATATATATATATATATATATATATATATATATATATATATATATATATATATATATATATATATATATATATATATATATATATATATATATATATGATTCCCATCTGCATCACTCTGGCTGAGGACGTAGAATGCTACCAGCGGAGAAATGAACGTAATGCAAGGAGACTGGTTCGAGCGGACTCGTTGGCTAAGTGGCAGCAATAGTGGGATTACGCGGAGAAAGGAAGGTGGACCCACCGACTCATCCCAAATGTGTCTACTTGGGTACATAGGAAGCATGGAGAGGTGAACTTCCATCTGACGCAGTTTTTGTCCGGGCATGGATGCTTCCGGAGATACCTACATCGGTTTGGACACGCTTCGTCACCCCTTTGACCGGAGTGTGTGAACGTGCAAGAAACACCGGAGCACGTGGTCTTCGAATGCCCCAGATTCGAAGAAGTCCGAAGGGGTATGCCTGACATAACAGTGGATAATATCGTCGAAGAGATGTGCCGCGACGAGCATATCTGGGACGCTGTCAACAGAGTTGTTACGAGTATACTCTCCGAGCTGCAAAGGAAGTGGCGAAGGGACCAACAAAGTAACGACATTGGTTAGAACGCCGCAGTAGATCCACAGATAGGGTTTCGGGAGAAATTCCGCCGCCGGGAAACTCACAGATGGTGTAGACTGGGTCCACCGCCGGGGACCAGTTGAGTAGTACGCGATGTAGCACCGGGCTCGGGTCGTCGGGGCGCCAGCGAACCGGACGTCAGGCTCCACCAGAATCGCCGGACCGACCTCGACACTCTACCGGGTATCTCGTGAGTAGGCTAGATCCACCGTCGGGGATTAGACCGAGTAGACCGCGTCGAATAGCTAGAAGTGGGTCGTTGGGGCGCCAGCAAACCGGAAGCTACGCTCTACCCGGAATCGCTGGATGGACCTCAGCATCTGCTGGCTGGCCGTTGAGTAGGCTAGGTCCACCGCCGGGGACTAGACCGAGTAGACGAGACGGGGAGCCTAATGGCTCACAGAAACGTACATCGGTATTGGAAGCGGTCTACCGCCGGGGAATTCACGATAGGGCTGATTCAGCGCCGTGGACTACCCGACAGAATCGTGACGAAAAGGGGAGCTGATTGGCTCACGAAACAAACACCGGTAACGAAAAAATTCCGTTGTCGGGGAACTCGCAATCGGAATAGGATAAGCGGTAAAGCTGGAAGATTTTAGTGGAGCTAAATGGCTCAAGAAAGTGGGTATCGGTTTTGGGGGAAATTCCTCCGTCGGGGAACCATAGGTCGGAGTAGGATGAGTTCACCGTTGAGCACTATCCAAACGGATCGTGATAAGGCCGGGAGCTGAATGACTCACGGAAACATGAGCTGAATGGCTCAGGGAATCAGCACCTAAACGGCTCACCACAGGGACGAGAAATAAACGGCGACGTAATGGATGGAGACAAGAAGCAGGAGAGGAACCGAGAGTTAAATCAAAGCTCATAGGTCGTGCCACTCCATGAACCAAGCGAGGCTCCGAGATAGAGCAGCAGAAAGAGGTGCGACGAAAGCGCAACGAAACCCCCCCCCCACGAAGTAATACGATGACGTAGTTCCGTGGGGAAGAAGGGCGTAAAAAGTAAGGAATGTTTTTAGTGGTTAGGCACGAACGTGAGTCGTGAGTCCCACACAGTGCCAATACACTACAGGCCAGGCTTTTAAAGCTTTTTTAACCTTACTACAAAAAAACCTATTTTAATCCACCTAGCGGTGCAATTGTGCCTTTCTCAATCATGAATCACGAGAATGTGTGCGTTGTTTATATTCATTAAAAACTTTTAAATGCATATATTACATTTTATTATTATACATCACATGACAACTATATACAGGAAAATAAATCATTATTCGAGATCTAAAATTTTGAAAAAGAAAAAACAGCCACGGTAATATTGAACTGAAAAAAGGTGCGATATCGGCAAAGTCCCAAAAAGTCGATTTAAAAAAAAAAATCGAAATAACATAAAATCTCGACGTTTCATGCATTTTAAAGACGTTTGTCATCAAAAATACGAATTCGATTTCTGAAATTTCATGGGGTCCCCCTTTGAAAAAAAAATTTGAGTTCCGGCTTATATGGGAATTTCATATGTGACGTGACGATTTAGTCTATATTTCCGGACCCATATAAGCGATCCGTATGAAATTTTATACACATCTGTGGGGATATTATAGCTATCATTTGGGACTAAGTTTGTGAAAATCGGCCAAACCATTTCCGGGAAACTGATGTGAGTTCGTAAATTTTGAAAGATGGCCGCTTTTCCCGGGCACTTCCGGAACCGTCTATGGTGGTCAATGTAGTCAACGAAAGTTTGTTTGGCTGTTGGTGACCTAGAACAGCAAATTTAAGTTGTTTGAGAGACATTTTAGCGAAATTTTTACCTTTTTTGCTTTCATCGGAGTATCGGTTTGAATCACAATTTGCTATGTGATCGCACGCCACAGCCTGTAACTCCGGAACCGGAAGTCGGATCGGGATGAAATTAAATAGCCATTTACGGGGACGCAATACCTTTCATTTGAGACCAAGTTTAGTCGAATCGGTCTAGCCATCTCCGAGAAACCGATATGACTGTTATTCTGAATTTAGATTCTTCCGCCGGGGCTTCCGGAACCGATGATGGTGGCCAATGTGGCCAAATAGACTTTGAATGAATGTTAGTGACCTAATCCTAGAAATCGAAGCAGTTGTGGTCATATTTTGGAAAAATTTTCACCTTTATACATTCATTGCAGAATTTCTTAAAATCGACATTTTCTGCGTGTTCGTACTCATCACCCTGTAATTCCGGAACCGGAAGTCGGATCCATTAGAAATTCAATAGCAGCCTATGGGAACGTTGCACCTTTCATTTGGGACTAAGTTTTTAAAAATCGGTTCAACCATCTCTGAGAAAAGTGAGTGAGATTGTGTTCGCGTACACACACACAGACGCACATACACACACATACATACACACACATACATACACACACAGACATTTGCCGAACTCGACGAACTGAATCGAATGGTATATGTCACTCGGCCCTCCGGGCCTCCGTTAAAAAGTCGGTTTTCAGAGCAATTGCAATACCTTTCTATTCAGAAAGGCAAAAAACACACACACACACACACACAATCAATCTCTCTTTCTCTCTCTCCCTTCCTTCGTGTTCGTGGTAACTGTCAAGACTCACATCTTTTTTGCTGTTTCTCTATCCATTTCTAAGTTCTGTGATAAGATCTTCCGATAAGGGACCATTCACAAATTACGTATCGTTTTTAGGAAAGGAGGGAGGTACGACAAGTTGTGACATGTTGTGACATAGGGGGAAGGGGGAGTTAGCTAGATCGTTATGTCACATGTTGTCATCGAAGAAAATTTTCTTGGAATTTGTTACGTGATATGGGAGGGGAGGATGGAGAAATTTGTGACAAATTGTTACATGGGGGAAGGGGGAGTCAATTTTGGGCAATTTTTGCGTTACGTAATTTCGTCGCTGTTGTGCTATCTTATGACAAGCGCCATTTTGCACATTTCGAGAAAAACGATTTTTAAAGTTTGAGATTGAATATCTTGCAATTGGTAAATAGTAGAAACAATTCAGAGAATACAATTGATGCTTCTGTCTATTCTGTATTAATCTCTCAAATATTATGAAGATCGGTTGACTATAATACGAGTTTTTGCTAAACATGTAAACAAAAGTCGCACTCATACATGTCATAGATGTGTATTGATGACAAAATTTGTATGGCATGTCATAATCGTGCTTGGAAAATTTTCCATAGAAAAAAATCATCAATTATTAACTTTTATTTATATCTTTGGCTTTATTTGGTCTATAAACAATCGGTGAGATGCATTTTAAAGGAAATGAGTAAGGGAAACTAGAAAAAATAATGATTTTTGGATACAGTGTTGTCAAATATGCTATATTTCCAGTTTAAAACTAAATTTACTTTTTTCTCGCATTTCGTGTATTTTTATTTTGAAAATGATTTTTCCATTGTGTTTCTCAGACATTTTTACATAGAAAAACATCCAATCCATCAAGATAACTTGTGCCAATGCCCAGACACAGCCATTTTAAGCAAATATCACAGAATTTCCCAGCACGTTTCTCGCTATATCTCAGTAACCAATTAGTATGTCAAAATTCCAAAAACGCCATTTTGTAGTGATTTTTTAGACCAGCAATATGGCATATTTAACTCAGTTTACCCCAAAATGGCGTTTGTCATAAGATAGCACATCAGCGACGATTTATTAATTGTATCTGAAATATTTATTAATGATTGTTGAGGTTTGAGAAGACAATACTACTTTTTGTCTGCCGTTACTCTGTAAATAGTTTTTTGCATTTTAGTATAGAAGAGAGCCACTCGTGAAAATATTACATCATACTTGGTAAATACAATATTTGTAGTCCTGAGAAAATTTCCACAGGCGTTTTTTTAAACTTTTCGTATCTGAATTGAATTTTAAATGAATCATATGCTCAAATATGTCATGTGAAAAGTAAAAACAACTTTTTTGTGATGATATTATTAAATGTTAATTATATATATATATATATATATATATATATATATATATATATATATATATATATATATATATATATATATATATATATATATATATATATATATATATATATATATATATATATATATATATATATATATATATATATATATATATATATATATATATATATATATATATATATATATATATATATATATATATATATATATATATATATATATATATATATATATATATATAGGGTAAGGTGGGGCTAATCCGACCGTTGAGTAAACCCGACCTCCCTCTGTTATCGAAAATCAGAAGCACTACGCGAACTAATATCAATGTTGTCGTGTAGAGCATCAAAAATAATCATAATGGTGGTATCACAGCATTTTATTAGGCTACATTGAGATGCTCATACGACAAAAAGTGTGTTTTTACAACTTTTGATTTGACTTTTGTGCAACATTGACTACAGGATATTTCTGATTGTTAAAGAGATTGCATAATAAATGTAAGTGGATTTAAATTCTTTTATTTAAGTCCTACAAAGTGCATAGATGAATTTTTCAACCTTTTTCATATATTTTTTAATTGCATCGTAATAAAAAATGACGCGGTGGGGCAAATCCGACCTCTAAATATTGGGGTAAATCCGACCGCTTTTTGCCAAGAAAATTTTTATTTGTCAAACTGAAATATATTTTTATTGCTATTATTTATTATTTTTAAGCAAAATGGTTCATAATTACAAACGAAAGACACAAAAACGTGATACAGAAAGTTGCACAGCAAACCTTTAATTTGGTATATAAAACGACTTGGTCCGATGTAAAAATGAGCATTTTACAGCCAAAACCATTTACTAGGTCGGATTTGCACCTTACCAAATATAATATATATATATATATTATATATATATATATATATATATATATATATATATATATATATATATATATATATATATATATATATATATATATATATATATATATATATATATATATATATATATATATATATATATATATATATATATATATATATATATATATATATATATATATATATATATATATATATATATATATATATATATATATATATATATATATATATATATATATATATAGGGTAAGGTAGGTTGGGCAGATCCGACCTAGTAAATGGTTTTTGCTGTAAAATGCTCATTTTACATCGGACCAAGTCGTTTTATATACCAAATTAAAGGTTAGACTGCTGTACAACTTTCTGTATCACGTTTTTGCGTCTTTGGTTTGTAATTATGAACTATTTTGCTTAAAAATAATAAATAATAGCAATAAAAATATATTTCAATTTGACAAATAAAAATTTTCTTGGCAAAAAAGCGGTCGGATTTACCCCAATATTTAGAGGTCGGATTTGCCCCACCGCGTCATTTTTTATTACGATGCAATTAAAAAATATATGAAAAAGGTTGAAGAATTCATCTATGCACTTTGTAGGACTTAAATAAAAGAATTTAAATCCACTTACATTTATTATGCAATCTCTTTAACAATCAGAAATATCCTGTAGTCAATGTTGCACAAAAGTCAAATCAAAAGTTGTAAAAACACACTTTTTGTCGTATGAGCATCTCAATGTAGCGTAATAAAATGCTGTGATACCACCATTATGATTATTTTCGATGCTCTACACGACAACATTGATATTAGTTCGCGTAGTGCTTCTGATTTTCGATATCAGAGGGAGGTCGGGTTTACTCAACGGTCGGATTAGCCCCACCTTACCCTATATATATATATATATATATATATATATATATATATATATATATATATATATATATATATATATATATATATATATATATATATATATATATATATATATATATATATATATATATATATATATATATATATATATATATATATATATATATATATATATATATATATATATATATATATATATATATATATATATATATATATATATATTTAATAATTAACATTTAATAATATCATCACAAAAAAGTTGTTTTTACTTTTCACATGACATATTTGAGCATATGATTCATTTAAAATTCAATCCAGATACGAAAAGTTTAAAAAAACGCCTGTGGAAATTTTCTCAGGACTACAAATATTGTATTTACCAAGTATGATGTAATATTTTCACGAGTGGCTCTCTTCTATACTAAAATGCAAAAAAAACTATTTACAGAGTAACGGCAGACAAAAAGTAGTATTGTCTTCTCAAACCTCAACAATCATTAATAAATATTTCAGATACAATTAATAAATCGTCGCTGTTGTGCTATCTTATGACAAACGCCATTTTGGGGTAAACTGAGTTAAATATGCCATATTGCTGGTCTAAAAAATCTCTACAAAATAGCGTTTTCGGAATTTTTACATACTAATTGGTTACTGAGATATAGCGAGAAACGTGCTGAGAAATTCTGTGATATTTGCTTAAAATGGCTGTGTCTGGGCATTGGCACAAGTTATCTTGATGGATTAGATGTTTTTCTATGTAAAAATGTCTGAGAAACACAATGGAAAAATCATTTTCAAAATAAAAATACACGAAATGTGAGAAAAAAGTAAATTTAGTTTTAAACTGGAAATATAGCATATTTGGCAACACTGTATCCAAAAATCTTTATTTTTTCTAGTTTCCCTTACTCATTTCCTTTAAAATGCATCTCACCGATTGTTTATAAACCAAATAAAGCCAAAGATATAAATAAAAGTTAATAATTGATGATTTTTTTCTATGGAAAATTTTCCAAGCACGAATGACATGCCATACAAATTTTGTCATCAATACACACCTATGACACGTATGAGTGCGACTCTTGTTTACATGTTTAGCAAAAACTCGTAATATAGTCAACCGATCTTCATAATATTTGAGAGATTAATACAGAATAGACAGAAGCATCAATTGTATTCTCTGAATTGTTTCCACTATTTACCAATTGCAAGATATTCAATCTCAAACTTTAAAAATCGTTTTTCTCGAAATGTGCAAAATGGCGTTTGTCATAAGATAGCACAACAGCGACGAAATTACGTAACGCAAAAATTCCCCAAAATTGACTCCCCCTTCCCCCATGTAACAAATTGTCACAAATTTCTCCATCCTCCCCTCCCATATCACGTAACAAATTCCAAGAAAATTTTCTTCGATGAAAACATGTGACATAACGATCTAGCTAACTCCCCCTTCCCCCTATGTCACAACATGTCACAACTTGTCGTACCCCCTCCTTTCCTAAAAACGATGCGTAATTTGTGAATGGTCCCTTATCGGAAGATCTTATCACAGAACTTAGAAATGGATAGAGAAACAGCAAAAAAGATGTGAGTCTTGACAGTTACCACGAACACGAAGGAAGGGAGAGAGAGAAAGAGAGATTGATTGTGTGTGTGTGTTTTTTTTGTAGTAAGGTTAAAAAGGCTTTAAAAGCCTGGCCTGTAGTGTATTGGCACTGTGTGGGACTCACGACTCACGTTCGTGCCTAACCACTAAAAACATTCCTTACTTTTTACGCCCTTCTTCCCCACGGAACTACGTCATCGTATTACTTCGTGGGGGGGGGGGGGTTTCGTTGCACTTTCGTCGCACCTCTTTCTGCTGCTCTATCTCGGAGCCTCGCTTGGTTCATGGAGTGGCACGACCTATGAGCTTTGATTTAATTCTCGGTTCCTCTCCTGCTTCTTGTCTCCATCCATTACGTCGCCGTTTATTTCTCGTCCCTGTGGTGAGCCGTTTAGGTGCTGATTCCCTGAGCCATTCAGCTCATGTTTCCGTGAGTCATTCAGCTCCCGGCCTTATCACGATCCGTTTGGATAGTGCTCAACGGTGAACTCATCCTACTCCGACCTATGGTTCCCCGACGGAGGAATTTCCCCCAAAACGGATACCCACTTTCTTGAGCCATTTAGCTCCACTAAAATCTTCCAGCTTTACCGCTTATCCTATTCCGATTGCGAGTTCCCCGACAACGGAATTTTTTCGTTACCGGTGTTTGTTTCGTGAGCTAATCAGCTCCCCTTTTCGTCACGATTCTGTCGGGTAGTCCACGGCGCCGAATCAGCCCTATCGTGAATTCCCCGGCGGTAGACCGCTTCCAATACCGATGTACGTTTCTGTGAGCCATTAGGCTCCCCGCCTCGTCTACTTGGTATATAAAACGACTTGGTCCGATGTAAAATGAGCATTTTACAGCCAAAACCATTTACTACTATATAAATATATATATATATATATATATATATATATATATATATATATATATATATATATATATATATATATATATATATATATATATATATATATATATATATATATATATATATATATATATATATATATATATATATATATATATATATATATATATATATATATGTATATATATATATATATATATATATATATATATATATATATATATATATATATATATATATATATATATATATATATATATATATATATATATATATATATATATTTAATAATTAACATTTAATAATATCATCACAAAAAAGTTGTTTTTACTTTTCACATGACATATTTGAGCATATGATTCATTTAAAATTCAATTCAGATACGAAAAGTTTAAAAAAACGCCTGTGGAAATTTTCTCAGGACTACAAATATTGTATTTACCAAGTATGATGTAATATTTTCACGAGTGGCTCTCTTCTATACTAAAATGCAAAAAACTATTTACAGAGTAACGGCAGACAAAAAGTAGTATTGTCTTCTCAAACCTCAACAATCATTAATAAATATTTCAGATACAATTAATAAATCGTCGCTGTTGTGCTATCTTATGACAAACGCTATTTTGGGGTAAACTGAGTTAAATATGCCATATTGTTGGTCTAAAAAATCTCTCCAAAATGGCGTTTTCGGAATTTTGACATACTAATTGGTTACTGAGATATAGCGAGAAACGTGCTGAGAAATTCTGTGATATTTGCTTAAAATGGCTGTGTCTGGGCATTGGCACAAGTTATCTTGATGGATTAGATGTTTTTCTATGTAAAAATGTCTGAGAAACACAATGGAAAAATCATTTTCAAAATAAAAATACACGAAATGTGAGAAAAAAGTAAATTTAGTTTTAAACTGGAAATATAGCATATTTGACAACACTGTATCCAAAAATCTTTATTTTTTCTAGTTTCCCTTACTCATTTCCTTTAAAATGCATCTCACCGATTGTTTATAGACCAAATAAAGCCAAAGATATAAATAAAAGTTAATAATTGATGATTTTTTTCTATGGAAAATTTTCCAAGCACGAATGACATGCCATACAAATTTTGTCATCAATACACACCTATGACACGTATGAGTGCGACTCTTGTTTACATGTTTAGCAAAAACTCGTAATATAGTCAACCTATCTTCATAATATTTGAGAGATTAATACAGAATAGACAGAAGCATCAATTGTATTCTCTGAATTGTTTCTACTATTTACCAATTGCAAGATATTCAATCTCAAACTTTAAAAATCGTTTTTCTCGAAATGTGCAAAATGGCGCTTGTCATAAGATAGCACAACAGCGACGAAATTACGTAACGCAAAAATTGCCCAAAATTGACTCCCCCTTCCCCCATGTAACAAATTGTCACAAATTTCTCCATCCTCCCCTCCCATATCACGTAACAAATTCCAAGAAAATTTTCTTCGATGAAAACATGTGACATAACGATCTAGCTAACTCCCCCTTCCCCCTATGTCACAACATGTCACAACTTGTCGTACCCCCTCCTTTCCTAAAAACGATACGTAATTTGTGAATGGTCCCTTATCGGAAGATCTTATCACAGAACTTAGAAATGGATAGAGAAACAGCAAAAAAGATGTGAGTCTTGACAGTTACCACGAACACGAAGGAAGGGAGAGAGAGAAAGAGAGATTGATTGTGTTTGTGTTTTTTTTGTAGTAAGGTTAAAAAAGCTTTAAAAGCCTGGCCTGTAGTGTATTGGCACTGTGTGGGACTCACGACTCACGTTCGTGCCTAACCACTAAAAACATTCCTTACTTTTTACGCCCTTCTTCCCCACGGAACTACGTCATCGTATTACTTCGTGGGGGGGGGGGGTTTCGTTGCACTTTCGTCGCACCTCTTTCTGCTGCTCTATCTCGGAGCCTCGCTTGGTTCATGGAGTGGCACGACCTATGAGCTTTGATTTAACTCTCGGTTCCTCTCCTGCTTCTTGTCTCCATCCATTACGTCGCCGTTTATTTCTCGTCCCTGTGGTGAGCCGTTTAGGTGCTGATTCCCTGAGCCATTCAGCTCATGTTTCCGTGAGTCATTCAGCTCCCGGCCTTATCACGATCCGTTTGGATAGTGCTCAACGGTGAACTCATCCTACTCCGACCTATGGTTCCCCGACGGAGGAATTTCCTCCAAAACCGATACCCACTTTCTTGAGCCATTTAGCTCCACTAAAATTCTTCCAGCTTTACCGCTTATCCTATTCCGATTGCGAGTTCCCCGACAACGGAATTTTTTCGTTACCGGTGTTTGTTTCGTGAGCCAATTAGCTCCCCTTTTCGTCACGATTCTGTCGGGTAGTCCACGGCGCCGAATCAGCCCTATCGTGAATTCCCCGGCGGTAGACCGCTTCCGATACCGATGTACGTTTCTGTGAGCCATTAGGCTCCCCGTCTCGTCTACTCGGTCTAGTCCCCGGCGGTGGACCTAGCCTACTCAACGGCCAGCCAGCAGATGCTGAGGTCCATCCAGCGATTCCGGGTAGAGCGTAGCTTCCGGTTTACTGGCGCCCCAACGACCCACTTCTAGCTATTCGACGCGGTCTACTCGGTCTAATCCCCGACGGTGGATCTAGCCTACTCACGAGATACCCGGTAGAGTGTCGAGGTCGGTCCGGCGATTCTGGTGGAGCCTGACGTCCGGTTCGCTGGCGCCCCGACGACCCGAGCCCGGTGCTACATCGCGTACTACTCAACTGGTCCCCGGCGGTGGACCCAGTCTACACCATCTGTGAGTTTCCCGGCGGCGGAATTTCTCCCGAAACCCTATCTGTGGATCTACTGCGGCGTTCTAACCAATGTCGTTACTTTGTTGGTCCCTTCGCCACTTCCTTTGCAGCTCGGAGAGTATACTCGTAACAACTCTGTTGACAGCGTCCCAGATATGCTCGTCGCGGCACATCTCTTCGACGATATTATCCACTATTATGTCAGGCATACCCCTTCGGACTTCTTCGAATCTGGGGCATTCGAAGACCACGTGCTCCGGTGTTTCTTGCACGTTCACACACTCCGGTCAAAGGGGTGACGAAGCGTGTCCAAACCGATGTAGGTATCTCCGGAAGCATCTATGCCCGGACAAAAACTGCGTCAGATGGAAGTTCACCTCTCCATGCTTCCTATGTACCCAAGTAGACACATTTGGGATGAGTCGGTGGGTCCACCTTCCTTTCTCCGCGTAATCCCACTATTGCTGCCACTTAGCCAACGAGTCCGCTCGAACCAGTCTCCTTGCATTACGTTCATTTCTCCGCTGGTAGCATTCTACGTCCTCAGCCAGAGTGATGCAGATGGGAATCATCCCGGCAATTACGCATACCGCCTCCGACGATATCGTTCTGTACGCTCTCGCGACACGACCAGTCATTAGGCGAAAAGTGCTTGTCAACTTCGTCCGGTTCCGCTTTGAGTTCAGCGCAGCAGCCCAGGCCGGTACGCCATATCTCAGGATTGAGGATGAGACATTCGCCAGGAGACGTCTCGTGCTGCCTCTTGCCCCTCCGTGATTCGGCATGATCCTTGCCAATGCGTTAGTTGTCCTCGCAGCCTTCTCACATACATAGTCGACATGGCAGTTGTAATTCAACCGATCGTCAACCATCACACCCAGGTGCTTCAGCGCGCGCATCGATGGAATGGGTTGTCCCCCGACGCTGATCTTGAGATGCTGGATTTGCTTACGATTGCTAACAAGCACTACCTCAGTCTTGTGGTGAGCCAGCTGCAACCTGACATTAACCATCCAGGTTTCCACGATGCCTATTGTCTCTGCCGTCAGCATCACCACCTCCTCAAGGGTCTCGCCCGTTATCGTCAGGACAACATCATCTGCAAAGCCAACGATTTCCACTCCCCTGGGCAGTTCCAGTGTTAGCACTCCGTTGTACATAATATTCCAGAGCGTTGGGCCGAGTATGGAGCCCTGAGGTACTCCCGCCGTTACCCTAATTGACCTCTGCCCCGTGTTCGTTTCGTAGACCAGCACTCGGTTCTGAAAGTAAGTTTTCAGAACCTTGCACAGATAGTCCGGAACCCGCATTCTATGCAGCGCTACGGCGATGGCTCCCCAGCTAGCACTGTTGAACGCGTTCTTCACGTTTATCGTTACTACGGCGCAGTCGCGATTACCCCTTCTCTTTTGCTACAATGCTTTCTCCGCGTTCGCGATAACGATGCGGATGGCGTCCACCGTCGATATTCCTTTCCGGAACCCGAACTGTCTCTGCGATAGTCCGTTCTCACTTTCAGCGTAGGTCGTCAGCCTGTTGAGGATGACTCTTTCCAGGAGTTTACCAAGAGTATCCAGCAGGCATATAGGCCGATACGATGCTGAATCTTGTAACCTTTGCGCGTTTTTTAATTTACTAGCAAAGTTACAATTTGCATTGCCAAACACCACATGCTATTGACGGATTCAACTATAGGGCAATTTCAGCATTTTTATAGCAATCACAACCCCTAACAACATCACAACACAAACATAAATTTCGATCTCCCTATTATGCAACGGTCAGCACAGTTGACATCTCCATCGTGCCAGTTAAATTGGCGCGAAACGAACCCATAAAATTAAATGCTGCAGAAGAACCGTTAAAAGCTAATTTGAAGCTATTAGTCACCCTCATTTTGCCCGAAATCGTTGGAAGTACGCTACATATACTCCAACAGAAGAAGTTACAGATTATTCTAGGTTGTGGAAAGTGTGAATAATATCCCAGTGAAAGAGGGATCAGTATTAAGTTTGAATTTGTGCAGTAAGGCAAAGTGAGAGAAGGGAAAGAATCCCGACCGACGCTAGTCGAACTAAACGTCAAGGATCAGAGCGCGCAAATAGGTCGTTTGATTAGCGGGTGTATTTAGCACCAAGAGAAGACGCATTACAACGAATCATATAAAAGGCGGGGTGCGATGATGCTGTAAATTGAACGCCATTGTAGTCCATCCGGTTTTCCTTGGTTCAACACAAATAAAGAACCAGTCCGTAGCGACAAGGCGGAAGAGGCTGAGAGCGATGTGAATGATGCAACAATATCCACGAAATAGACCAAATCCGTTGCTGAATCCTTTGGCACCAACCAACGCAGAGGAAGGTTGATTGTGCCTGTGCCAAGCTTGGCCTGAGGCTGGGCCTCAGACATTTCTGTGCTCGACCACCGAGGGATACTTCCAGGACACACTTACACTCACACACTTAACACAAGGATAACTAACTAACAAAACACCGTACTTTGAAGAATTTTATTATGCGCAAATTATGTCTAACTCATGTGTATTTCATCCTACATCCAGGTTCCAAAAATAAAGCAGCATTGACTAACCAAACCGATCTTGTGAATGAATCTGTCGAAACACCGTGTGAGTTGCTGAAATCGAACCAGAATTGTGGAAGGGTAGGTTACAATACACCACCCCATCGGTAAGTGAGCATTGTCAACCTCATAAATTTTCATGTTCTCAACAAGAAGCTCATGTTCTGATTCGCTCAATCATATAATTGGTAACAATCTCTGGGATAAAAACCAGCGTTCTACTGGCTAGCCCCTTTTAAAGTTACAATCTCCTGGTGGTTTCCCTGGTTTTGGCAGTAACACCAGCTTCTGGATCTTCCATCTATCCGGGAAGTAGCCATCGTCCAGGCATTTCTGTAGGACTATCCTGAACATGTCCGGAAACACCAGGATCGCAGTCTTCAGTGCCACGTTGGGGATACCATCCGGTTCGGGAGCTTTCTTCGCTTTCAGCCCTTTTGCCACTATAAGGAGCTCGTCGTTGGAAACCCGATTGTCACCTGCATTTCCACCATCTGCATTAGCGTACGGTGTAGGCGGCGGTTGGGTCGTGCTTCGGGAAAAGGCCCTTCACGATAATTTTCAGCTTGTCGCCGCACATTTCGACTGGCGTCATTGGACCCTTGATCCTGGCCATAACGACACGGTAAGCATTGCCCCAGGCGTCTACTTTTCTGCACAGCTCCTTGTAGCAGGTGGACTTGCTTAGCACTATCTCACGTTTAAAAGCGGCCCTGGCCGCCCGGAATGTTACCATACACTCTTCTCTGACTACCTCAGATCTTGCTCTCTGAACGTGTCTTCTGGCTTTTAAGCAAGTAGCCCGGAGGATGCTTAGCCTTTCGTTCCACTAGTACGCCGGACGCCGGTAGTTCCTCGGCTCCATTTTCCTCGGCATTGTTATATCGCATGCCCTAGCTATTGTTTCCGACAGCTCATCGGCACTCGGAATTGGAGTGGCGTTGTCAGCACAAAGTGCTTCCACAAAAAGGTTCTTGTCGAATTCCTTTATTTTCCACTTCCGCTCGCCAGTCCTCACTCTCTGCGTCACCGTACGATTTCGTCAACCAATGGTGTAGTGGATGGCTTGGTGATCACTATGTGTGTACTGCTCACTAACTCGCCAATTCATGTCATCCATCAGCAACGCGCTGCAAAATGTTACGTCTATGATGGATTCCCGACCGTCTTTACGGAATATGCTAGCGGAACCTTCATTGCACAGCTTTACGTCCAGCTTCGCCAGTGCTTACAATAGGCTGTAACCTCGTGCGTTGGTCAGCCTGCTACCACACTCCACGGCCCAAGCGTTGAAATCTCCTCGTATAACAACCGGCGTTCGCCCGACTAACGAGTCGGTTAATGCGTTCAGCATCCGGTTGTATTGCTCTGGTGTCCACCGTGGAGGAGCATAACAGCTACACACGAATACGCCGTTTATCCTGGCGATCACGAAACCTTCGTATGTGCTATCCACCACTTCTTGAACAGGGAAACCGCCCAACACTTGGATTGCCGCTATCCCTGCACTATCCACCACCCAGTTACCGTTATCGGGAGGGACACGGTACGGCTCTGCTATAATTGCAACGTCGCAGTTCATTTCTGTTGTTGACTGCCACAACAGTTGCTGTGCAATGTCACAATGATTGAGATTGTGTGTGTGCGTGTGTGTGTGTGTGTGTGTGTGAGAGAGAGAGAAAGCAAGTGAGAGTGAGAAAAGGGCGGTGTGTGAGAAATGGCGAATGATGTTTAGTGCCGTGACTTTATATTTATAGGTATATTATGCGATATATTTATTTCTTTGTACCCTTATTGTAAATAACCCAACTAGTACTTTTTGCGCCAGGACCTGTATAATTTAAGTCTTGCAAACGAAGACAAATTTTCGCTTGAATTTTGGGATTCAAAAATACAGTTGCTCTCGGTGATGCTACGAGTATAATTATATGAGAAATCTTTTATCTCACTACTAGGTGGATTACTTGATGATATATGAATTAATATACCTTCCAACATCTACCTCAGGGTTGAACGCAACGCCTAATTCAAGGGATCAACACATGCACTCTAGAAAAAATTTCACTGTGATGTCAAATCACACATTATTTTGATTTTGAAGAAAACTTACATGTTCAATTTTTGAGAAATAATAATTTATATATTATTGAGGCAATTAACATTATTTTAAGAATCAAATTCCTCGAATCACGTAGATGTTTCCATACCCCGATATTCAAAATCGGTTTAGTTTAGCCCCTAAAACACCAGTAAAGTAATACTCTGTATATAACGGTCTCATTTTTAGTTAGTGGAAATTAGTAAGCGAGGAATAAAAATATAAAATGTTTAATATCTCTGACACTCGTAAATGGATTTTGACAATCTATAGCTTATTAGAAAGGTATTTTCATAAGCTTTCTACTTCTATACGCGATGGGATCGCTTTGTTCGAAAGTTATTCGCTTAAAACACGTTTTGCTTTGACAAAATTTCCCATATATCGGAAAGTAAACAACATATCGAAAAACAAAAATAATAGTACTATGCTATATTTCACCCTAAGGAGGAAAATTTGGTAAAACCAAAATTTCTCACTAGGGTGAAAATTTGTTGGTAAAACCAGTCTTTGTACAGGAGGGCACAAATACTTATTTCATACTTAGTTGCGTTTCGGCTTCGCCTCATCAGAAACCGACACTAACTTATTGTCGGAATAGATTAGCGCCGGCTTGACACAAATCCCTTAAAACTAAATCACACTTTATGTTTCAATCGAACGACTGATAAAATGTGATGTCCCGTTCGAGCAGAAGTGTGTTTTAGTTTTAAGGGATTCTGATGAGGCGAAGCCGAAACGCAACTAAGTATGAAATAAGGATTTGTGCCCTCCTGTACAAAGACTGATTTCACCAACAAATTTTCACCCTAGTGAGAAATTTTGGTTTTTATCAAATTTTCCTCCTTAGGGTAAAATATAGCATAGAGCTTTCGCATAGGCCTGCTAAGCCAAGACAAGTTTCGGCTTCACTGTGTCTCATCGGAATAAACAGAACTTCTGCTCGAACGGGACATCACGTTTGATCAGTCGTTCGATTGAAACACAAAGTGTGTTTTAGTTTTAAGGGATTTGCGTCAAGCCGGCGCTAATCTATTCCGACAATGTGTTAGTGTCGGTTTCTGATGAGGCGAAGCCGAAACGCAACTATATATGAAAAATAATAGTGTCAAATGGTCACGATAGGCCTTTCATTTGAAACTAGTTTCATTAAGATCGGTTCAGCCATTGCTGAGATAATTACATGACATTTTGTACATACATACACACACATACAAACATTGTCTCAATTTGTCGAGCTGAGTCGATTGTTATATGAAACTCGGCCCTCCGGGCCTCGGAAAAACTTTTCAAAGTTTGAGCGAATCCTATACCCGGGAAATAGCTCTGCACTGAAGCGAATGACCTTATGGTTAAAACCTTACTAAACAAAAAGGTCCTCAGTATATTGGAAATGGATATCTCATTAAAGATGGATGAACTGATCTGACCATTAAATATAACAGTACCATACGCGTTTTTGATGGAAAAGCCTTTGCACTCCGGAACGCAATTAAAGCTACTTTTAGAAAAAATACTAAAACAAGGTCGTCTAGGTAGGTTGGTAGGCTCAATAAAAAAGTATATCATGAAGGGCATTTTTTCTCGGCTTGTAACCCGAGACAGTTGTAGCCGGAGCCTAAATCAATATTTAGCGGATGGCTTCAGCGCCACTCCCGAAGGAGACCATTCGCCTTGTTCGGTTTGCCCAGCTATTGAGACCCCTCCTACGGGCGGGTACCATTTGTTTCTGAGTTCTGGCTCCAGAATGGTCCAACTGGACTAAGGTACCTTGATTACCAGTCTGAAAACATTCGCTAGAAATCAACAACAGTATACAAAGAAGGCCTCAGACCGGTATAATTGATTAGCTCTAACGCTTTTTATCATCACGGGCAAAGATCTACTCAAACACAAGGTCCCCAATCGTGGCCGATTTAGGAAAGGGGGAGTCGAATGAAAAAGGAGTCAACTCTGCTCGCTAAAAACGGAAACGACCGAAAATCGTGAAACTACCTATATCAGAAAATACCAAAAAATAGTTTACTGCAAAAAAACTGTTTAATCACTTCAACTCATAATTCGCTTACAAAAAAAAATATTTATTTCACATTTCGGGTCTCGAACCCAAGCCTTTCAACTTGCTAGCTAATTTCCTCGCAGCGCGCTAACCAACATGGTCATTGCCTATCCTGTCTCTCTCCCTTCCCAAAGCATATCAAAATTCTAACTACCTAACGTGGTGTTCATCCGGAAATGAGTGGCTCAACTTACGGTGCGTGCATATACAGTCGGCGTGTTTGCGTGTAATACAGCGATTTCATCGCTGACCTAGGATTTTCAGGAGGTGGGAAAAATAAAACCGCCGAACAAAAAAACTGATAATCGGGTTTCGAACCCGGGCCTTTTGAGCTTGTCACGAAAACACTGTCACTTAGCTCACTGAACCGGCATTTGCGGTTTTAAACAAAATTGATCATGCGCATGTCAAAAAAAGGAAATGAGTACTCACACTACCATGGTTTTACGTGGGTCGCTCGAAAATCCAGTCCGCTGGAGATGCTGATCCGGTTGCCACAAACGATTTGCCCGGTCGTTTGCTGGCAGAGTCTGACCTGATGGAGGTCACTGCATTACATGTTTCCCACGTGGGTTGATCGATAGTCGGTGCCCAGCAACTGGACGTATGCTGGCAACGACGCTGCTCCCTAGCTAGCGCGAATTTGACGGTCGTCGCTCTTCCGGATGGTTCACCGGGAACTTTGTAGCTAGATGGCGGAGTCAGAAGCGGTTGATGACGGATGATGATCGGTGTGACGGGATGCTGCAGCTTCAAACCTGCACGAAAAACACGCATCCAACGACAAGTTGGAATTAAAGCACGCACTGCACTGGCCACCATTTGCACCTTACCTTAATTCGGGAATACCGACTCTAAACCACTGCTTCGATATGCGGGAAGCCACTTAACTTGTACGAGTTAGAACTGGGAAGGGAAAACTAATTACTGGCAAAACTGATATAGAGAATCTCACGATTTTTATCTTTTACCTATAAAACCACACCGAGGCGCGAGAAAAAAAACTAAACCACTCCTGCATCTTCCACGATCCAGAACAAAGTGAAAAATCAGATCTTTGGAGTCCTCAGTTTAAAGCATGAGTCATATCTTCGTGACCGGAACTACGCAATCGTTCACGAAATTACGCAAGTTTCCCCGAAGCCTTTTTTGTATACGGCTTCAATTTCTTTTGAATATCCCCAGACCTCGATCCTCTACCACCAAATCCCGGGTGCTGCCGAATGGCTTTCAAAACCCAGAGACAAATAGTTTCCCCTCCCACTATAGCTTATTCTGCGGTTAAAGGTCGCAGAAAGGGTTATCTCAAAAGCGGGGCGACGCCTGCGTCGCGACCACCCGCCAAAAGTGACTCGGCTCCAACCACGGCTGGATCCGGTGGGTGCTCAACCACTCATCTGACAGTTCATTCGAAGGAACTCCAACCAACCACTCACTCTCATTCACATTTCGGGAGAAATTACAGAAGCTTTTACCCATGCTGAGCGGACCAGTTATTCGAGGGGCCGCTCGATTTTATTTACATTCATATCGTAGTACTACATCATTCCCCACTTTGTTTTCGAAAATTTGATTGGTTGAAAACCAATCAAATTTTCGAAGGACATTTGTATTTGTAATTGAGAAAATCGTGACTGCTGGGGTCATATGTGGTCATCGTCAAAAAAATTGACTCATCATCTATTTGCAGACATTATCTGTTACTGACCATCATCGTTTTTCAACTCCGGTCTCCAGCAGCAATCAACTAAATTTAACCAAAAAACACAATATCCTTGCTAATACTGAACAACTGAAAAACTTGCTTGATCTTTCCGATAAACTTTGGCTAATGGTAATTGGCAATCACATTCACTCATAATATTCCACTATAATTGGAATATTCCAATGTACAGTTAAACTAAAAATTAAGATACGAATTTCTTTACCTCAGTATAAAAACTAAGAAGTGAAATACGCTCTTCGTAAAACCTTCACCTTTGTGAAAAAATACTAGTGTGTTTTGCTGATATCCAAACCTCGGAGTAACATCCAAGCAAAACGGATTCAACATCACATCCTTTAAATGGGGGTCTGTTTCCGGTTATTGTGAACTACTCTGGAGTTCTCCAGAAAAAATTGTTCACGATAATCCAAAAACGCAAATCGAACGAAGCGAGAATTTCTGACCGTCAAAATTGTTTGACCACGAAAAACTCACAACATAACTTATCAAGAAAAAATACCATGCAGTCACCCCTCGATCACACATGTTGAACTCTCATTCATCCCTCTCACGCGTCACTCATTCTCTTGCCAATACCAATGAACCTGTTCTACCAAATGTCAACAAACCGTAACTCTAACTCGTCGCCTTCGGTAGTGAAAAGTGTTCGCGAAACTTATTTGCAGTTTTTCCGGTGAAAGGGTGGTGCTACACCAAAAATCCGTCGGAAACTGGACCTGCTACCATCAGGAGAGTACTTTACGCATAGTGTCGTATCGATGTAAGTTTTGAAAAGAACCGTTTTTTCTTATTTCTCTTCGCAGGTGTAGCTGCTTTCAGATGTCGAACCTCAACCTACATCAAGAGCTTGCTGGAGAAGGAAGGACGAAGGGAAATGGAGAACGATGGATGGAATGAATGAAGCACGGATGGATGGAATGGATGAAGGGCGGAAAGGAATCTACGAACTTTGGTTTAAAACGGACTAAACAGGCAAAAAAGGTAAGAAATCGTTTAAATTATCAAAAGATATTGAAAGTGAAGAAAATAACTAATTCAATTTATAATATTTTAGGAATCCAAGGAGATAATTTGGAAGAAAAATAAAAATGAAGGAAATAATATATAATTTAGGAACAAAATTATAGAAGAATTCGAAAAATTTTATGATGAATAAGGAAAAATATGAAAACCGCAAGTTTCTTAAATTGTCGATTAATATTACTTTAAGAACTAACACTAGAGAATAAGAGATAGGACTAATCGTAGGAATTGCATACTAATCTAACTAATACTACTATGTACAATAATATTTACAACACGATTCTTGTCGTGCTTGGCCAAACGTGGAAGAATCCACTTTGTAGTCACTTCCATACCATTTACATAGCTGTTTTTGTGTAGTGGACGCAACTCCACCAAAACAGCTATGTAAATGGTATGGAAGTGACTACAAAGTGGATTCTTCCACGTTTGGCCAAGCACGACAAGAATCGTGTTGTAAATATTGTTGTACATAGTAGTGTTAGTTAGATTAGTATGCAATTCCTACGATTAGTCCTATCTCTTATTCTCTAGTGTTAGTTCTTAAATTAATATTAATCGATAATTTCAGAAACTTACGGTTTTCTTATTTTTTCCTTATTACTCAACGTAATTTTTTTCGAAGTCTTCTATAATTTTGTTCCTATATTGTGTATTATTTCCTTATTTTTAACTTCTTCCATATTATTTTCGTCAAATCCTGAAATATTATAAATTGAATTAGTAATTTTAACCGAATCCAGTATCACTTGATAATATGAACGATTTTTTTACCTTTTCCCATTTATTTTCCAGTTCGATATCATTTTCATTAGTCCTTTCTAACAGTCCATTAGTAAAAAATCGTCCGCTTCGATCAATACTTTTGCTCAGTTCAGCATTTCCCTTCATCCATTCTATCCAATTTGTTCTCCTTCTTCCTCATCCTTCCTTCTCCAGCAAGCTCTTCATGTAGGTTGAGGTTCTGAAAGCAGCTACACCTGCGAAGAGAAATAAGAAAAACGGTTCTTTTCAAAACTTACATCGATACGACACTATGCGTAAAGTACTCTCCTGATGGTAGCAGGTCCAGTTTCCGACGGATTTTTGGTGTAGCACCACCCTTTCACCGGAAAAACTGCAAATAAGTTTCGCGAACACTTTTCACTACCGAACGCGACGAGTTAGAGTTACGGTTTGTTGACATTTGGTAGAACAGGTTCATTGATATTGGTAAGAGAATGAGTGACGCGTGAGAGGGATGAATGAGAGTTCAACATGTGTGATCGAGGGGTGACTGCATGGTATTTTTTCTTGATAAGTTATGTTGTGAGTTTTTCGTGGTCAAACAATTTTGACGGTCAGAAATTCTCGCTTCGTTCGATTTGCGTTTTTGGATTATCGTGAACAATTTTTTCTGGAGAACTCCAGAGTAGTTCACAATAACCGGAAACAGACCCCCATTTAAAGGATGTGATGTTGAATCCGTTTTGCTTGGATGTTACTCCGAGGTTTGGATATCAGCAAAACATACTAGTATTTTTTCACAAAGGTGAAGGTTTTACGAAGAGCGTATTTCACTTCTTAGTTTTTATGCTGAGGTAAAGAAATTCGTGTCTTAATTTTTAGTTTAACTGTACATTGGAATATTCCAATTATAGTGGAATAT
This sequence comes from Topomyia yanbarensis, assembly GCF_030247195.1. Taxonomy (NCBI): domain Eukaryota; kingdom Metazoa; phylum Arthropoda; class Insecta; order Diptera; family Culicidae; genus Topomyia; species Topomyia yanbarensis. The sequence continues at coordinate 259,333,980 of NC_080671.1, read as the reverse complement.
TATGAGTGAATGTGATTGCCAATTACCATTAGCCAAAGTTTATCGGAAAGATCAAGCAAGTTTTTCAGTTGTTCGGTATTAGCAAGGATATTGTGTTTTTTGGTTAAATTTAGTTGATTGCTGCTGGAGACCGGAGTTGAAAAACGATGATGGTCAGTAACAGATAATGTCTGCAAATAGATGATGAGTCAATTTTTTTTGACGATGACCACATATGACCCCAGCAGTCACGATTTTCTCAATTACAAATACAAATGTCCTTCGAAAATTTGATTGGTTTTCAACCAATCAAATTTTCGAAAACAAAGTGGGGAATGATGTAGTACTACGATATGAATGTAAATAATATCGAGCGGCCCCTCGAATAACTGGTCCGCTCAGCATGGGTAAAAGCTTCTGTAATTTCTCCCGAAATGTGAATGAGAGTGAGTGGTTGGTTGGAGTTCCTTCGAATGAACTGTCCGGTGGGTGCTCAACCACTCATCTGACAGTTCATTCGAAGGAACTCCAACCAACCACTCACTCTCATTCACATTTCGGGAGAAATTACAGAAGCTTTTACCCATGCTGATCGGACCAGTTATTCGAGGGGCCGCTCGATTTTATTTACATTCATATCGTAGTACTACACTGTCCTATGATCAACTAGGTGCATTGAAGACGAGTTTGAGAAATTCAATATTTTTAATTGATTTTATAAAAAAACGTGCGCTGTTGGGGTAAAACCGACACCCTATGGTTAGGGTAAAACCGACAAGCTATTAAGATGGTTGTGTATACTTGCGATTCATTTCAAAATATTGGGGATCTTTGTGACACTTCAATTAGCTTATCAGAACACTATAGTATTAGCAGAAATACACAGAAATACTTTTATTGTGTTTATTTCTTGTAAGTCTCTTTAAAAATCAAAAATTGGAATTTTTGCTTATCTGATTCTATCGAAGCTTTTGATATTTCTGCAAAAAGCTCATCAAACCGAATTTCTAGTGTTCTCTTGGTTTGTCATAGACGAACTTTATCACAATGAGACAATGATCTTTTATATACCCCAATAGATCGTTGATGATCAGAGTCCGAAAAATCAAATCTGAAAAAGATAGCTTTACTAAGAAGTGAATGTGTCACTTATAAGTGAATGAATCCAATTAGCAGAACGTAGAACGCTTGCAAATCATCTCTTACGAAATAAAATGACACTGGAGGTTGCAATGATGCGCGCAAGGATTATTTGGAAATACTCATATCAATAAATAATCCTATAGCATAAAATACTCCTATTTATAGTACTACGTTTTCGAACTTTCATCCCCTCACTACATGATGAAGCAATAAAAAGCACATAATTGCATCATACATACTCACACTTTATTAATCACGCATATATCTTATTTTTAATAAAGATAAAGATTTTAATAAAGTGGAGAGAAAATAAATTAAAGGGGGTGTCGATCTTACCCCTATGGTGTGTCGGTTTTACCCGCAGTGCCTACAGAAAGTCACTTTGTTTTCCAAGTTTTACAACCAATAATTTTTAATGAAATTAATTTTTTGATGCGCTGAAAAAATTAAGTCTTGTTAGGAATTTTCTGAAGAAGAATTCTGCATAAAAATTATAATTTTATTGATTTTGTGGCAACTTAGAAAAAGTGTTAAGCTTAAGGTGTCGGTTTCAACCATAATTCCCCTACCCCCCCCCCCCCCCTCTGGGGGCGACTTTACGCCAGTTTTCAGTTTCTTATATCTCATATTCAATCTTAATTTTCCAAATGTTCTTTTCACTAACTTTTGAGGTTCTTCTGCCATATGTAAAACATCAAAAAGTTTCAAATTTGAAGTTGCGTGATCGTAGTTCTTGAGTGTAGGGTTCGTCGCGGTGCGGATGTGGGCGGTAAATGTATTGTCCGCACCGCAACCGCAAAAAAAATAATAAAACCGCACCGCTTATCGCAACCGCACTTTATTTACCGCACCGCACCGCGCGGTAATGCGGTAAAATTTGTACATTTTTAAAAAATAGTGTTGGAAAATTGTTCATTTGTGTAACAGTATATAATAAAATGTTATTTTTATTCACACGAAATTTAACTTTAAGAGATTTCTCAGAATGTATTGCTTATGAAAAAATCAACTTTTTCATTTTCTATTAATAAAATTCCGTTCATTTTAAGGCAAACATTATACATTCAAAAACGTTCTACTGCAGTAATAGGAAAACTTTTATTTTAGCAACCCTTCAGTTAATTGAAAAAGGGGAATAAAAATGTAATAAGAAATGAAGTTGCATATTTTTTTCTTTAAATTTTCATATTTTCAATACTTTTGACATATGAAAATAAAATGTATGATTTTCGCATTTACGTAGTAAAACCACCTTTCATTCTTAAAGGATTTTCACCAATAAAAATACCAGTACTTCTATATAGTAGCGCATATATTCCAATACAGTGAAATAAAAACATATTGTATTTCATCAATAAGAACGGCGCCATATTTGACGAAAAAAATGCTCTATACATTACATCTAATCAGGTATCCGGTCTCAACCGGTACAGAATTATTGAACATTAGAAAAAACTGCAAAAAATGTATGATTTGTAGCATACAGCAGAGATGGTTTTTAAAAATAGGGGGTTTTACGGACAATATAGCTCAAAACTCTAACTTCCGCATTCTTCAAGAAACAGATGTATTCTCATTCAACAACTAAGATTGCTCCCTTTGAAAATGTATGAAGTGTAATTTTCCTAAGGCTAGTTCGAAAGTTCTAGCATTTAATGTATTTTCCTCTAATATTTTGCCAATAAGCCAAAGCAAAAACTTCAATTGCAGTGAACGGGAGTCAAACTATGTGGTATTTTGCAAAAAAAGCGTCAAAAAAGCTACAAAATAGTCTCAACTGAAAAATATTAGGACTTAAATTGGTAAAAATTATAGTAAATTTGAATGGAAGTACTCGAAAAGAAGTTATGTAGCATACTTTTTGAGAAAGAGTCCATTAAAATTGACTGTAGAAAAATTCACATTGAATTTACACAGCAATCAAAGAAGATAGAAATACGATACTGATGAACGAATAATAGAATAATCATCCAAATTTGGACCCCTCCTTATTTTGGACGCTTTCATACATTTGTATCCCTTACTGCCAATTATTGCAAATTCGTTTGGTTCGACGAAGATAATTATATTCTTTGGGTTGTGTTTAAGTCCCAGCATAATTAGTTCATCTATAATTCCTTTAAATTAGTCAAAATTCGCAATTGAAAAATTGATATCGAAAACGATTCACAATTCCACGATTACCAACAGAAATCGGGAGAAGTGATGCACTTTTAAATTGGATTTAAGAGTACAAATTTATTGTTTTTAAATGATCTAATAATTTTGTCTCTATTTGGATCTTGCATTTTATGTATTTGAAATGGTTAGTTTGTGAATTTTTACTTAGAAGTATCAAATAACTAGTCCAAAATATGTCGTAAAAATAATAGCGTCAAAATATTTCGGGCGCAGCTAGATTTTCTTTTGTAATAGCAGTCTGTTTATCAATTTAGAATAATCAAAATTATCACTTTATCAATTTTTTTTTTTTTGCGGTGCGGTTGCGGTAAAAGCTCTTTCCCGCACCGCATCTGCGGGAAAAAGAGTCTCACCGCACCGCTGATTTTGCGGTGCGGGTGCGGCAAATACCGCGCGGTTGCGGTAATTACCGCAACCGCGACGAACCCTTCTTGAGTGTAATGTACAAAACGTTCTATTTTTGGCGTAAAGTAACCCCCGATGATGGTACCATACAAACCAAATTTGTGCGATGTTTTAAAGAACTCCCCGTTGTTGTGGTGCTTATCGATCCGTCTTTCATCCTCTAGTTACCTGATGCAGCAGTCATACTACCAACCGTTCGCCAATTTCACCTGTTCGAAATTTTGTGCACACTTTCAGGTTCACTTCTACTATCCAAGAAATAAATTCTTTCATTTTTCTTCTTGTGTTCAAGCACCATTAGCAGTGGAAGCAGTATGTACTGACCCAGATCGTTTCAATTTTCATCAGCTGACCACGAAGAAGCAAGGCGGAAAATTTATCGCAATGCTATGCGGTATTCCAGATACCGATTCAGAGTCCAAAATCGAAAATAACTAATTTATGGAACTGCCGGCGCACCAACGGTGCAAAACAGATGATCGAATACATCCGAGCACGGTATTTTTACAAATTAAATAAATTATGAATAAATTAATTCAATAAAGCATTTTTCGGAAAACCCGCATTTTTTTTCTTAGTGAATGTATAAATGTAGAACACCACGCATTTCGATTTAACTTAACATAACAAACAAACAAAACGGTACAGAATTCCCAAATTTCGATAATCATTGTTAATTAAGTTTAAAAACAAGCCCTGAAAATTTGGATTTAATTGTTTAGAAAAAAAAGTGAACCATCATTTGTTAAACTATAAAACAAGCTCAAGTTTGGCACAGTGTATAAATGTTGTTCATATTTTTCACACTGCCATAAGAAATTAACAACCACAACAAGAATCACACTTAACATAATAAACGAACAAAGAGCTCCATAGTTCCAATATTTCGAAAAACATCGTTGAATTATCTTTGAAATGAATCCTGAAAATTTGATGCAGTTTTTTTTATTGCAAAAAAGTTATCCTGAAAAAAGAGTGAACATATAAATGGTGGACACCACTTGTTTTAAATAAACTGCCATAACAAACAAATAAAACGCACAAAATTTCAAGAAACATCGTTGACAAAGCCAAAAAATAAAATTGGTGCAGTTTACTTGAATAGAAAAAAATATCCAGAAAAATAGGATGAACGTATAAATATGGGACACACTGTAGATATGGTGGCGTACTTCTAGCTTTTTCGATTCAAGTCAAAATTATGCTCATATCGACGAATGTATGAGAATGTAGCTAGTAGCAAACAGCAAATTAATTTTTTATTTTATTTACACGCACGCAAGTTCGTGAAACTCGTAATAAATATGCCCTCCGCTCTAGGATAAGTAGTTATCAATGAATTAATAGCTAGCACATAAGTAAATGGAATAAAGCATATTGAAAAGTTATAAAAGCACCTCACGCTCTTTAATGCTTCAATAATAGTTGCTTGAGTTTCAAAGAAGACACATCATTGCCAAAGTCAACAGTTTTATGGCGCTAAAATATACAATTATGTCATTAGCGGTTAATGTAAGGTTACTAAAATCAAACAGTGTAAAGAGCAATAGGATAACAACTTATTTCATTTCAGCTCAAATTTATTTGGATTTTTCATCTGCTAGTAGCCATCATAGTAAATGGTAGCATGTAAGTATTGTGTGAAATAATTAATGTGGCGATTGGCGTTTAAAATGTAGGAAAACTGAGCCTGAGACACCTTCCATTTTAAAATTATTTACCGAGCGTTTAAGTTATTTTTAATACTGTTATCACAGAATCACAGTTCGATTCGGGTTCCTTAAGGGTTTCAGTGTGAAAAAAACACTTTCTTTTTGCGAACATTGCGTGATGCGAATTGATCAAAACTGTTGCACAGTATAGTGTATCATTTCAATAGCATGCTGTAATTTTTCTACCCAAAACATCGACAAACGACTCGGTGACGAAGCTTTTTGTGGAACGTTTCTGGAAAAAACATGATTTGCGGTGTTACCTGCCATTCAAAAACTACTTAACCGATTTCTTTCAAACTTTGCATACACATTTTATGTTGAAAATACCTAACCCCTTCGTCGAGTTCTTGAGATAATTTATCATTTAAGGGGGTGTTGAAAAATGGAAATTTTTATTTAAAATGAGTAAAAAAAACCCTTCATTGAAAATTTATCTCAAAAACTCAACGTAGGGGTTAGGTATTTTTTACATAGAATGTGTATGCAAGGTTTGACAGAAATCGGTTGAGTAGTTGTTGAATAGTGGGTAACACCGTAAATCATGTTTTTCTAGAGACGTTCTACAAAAAGCTTCGGTACCGAGTCGTTTGCATTTTTGCATAAAAAAATTACAGAATGTTATTGAAATGATACACTAAAATGTCCAAAAGTTTTGATCCAATTCGCTTCACGCAAAGTTCTAAAAAAAATCGCAAAAAAGTGTTTTTTCACGCTGAAACTCTTACCACTCATATAAACGATCAACATCATACTGAATCTTGTGGTTTACTTGCGGTTCAAAGAAAGTTGTTGAAAACTTTTTATTTTGAAGACTTTATTATGACTATGGTATTTTTTTGTTTTTTTTTTATTTGGGAGACATTAACGCACAAAGTCGACATATTTTTCAATTGGCGATAATCGTCAATGTCGCGATCCAATTAACGGTAATTTCAAGTTGTTCAACGTGGACCTAAAAAACGAAAAATGCTATTTTGACTAAAGAACAATATAAAATGATATTTTATTGTTTTAGCCAAAATATTTTGAACCGACTTAATTCACCTATCAGTGAGATGAGACACTGCTTGCACATATCACTGTTGGATCATTCGTTAGTTTGCAGTCCAGCACGAAAACAACTTGTGATGTGTCCACCTATACTAGCGCACGAAATATGCGCCCAGCTATATTTTTGTACATATTGATCGTAACGCGTATAACGCTTCTAGCTCATAAGGCTGATGATTAATAAACCGATTGTCACTTCAAATTTACCTTCCAACCTGATAGCTTCATCATTTCTCTAGCTCCGAAACCATCATTTATACAATTGGCGACGAGGAAAAAACGAGCTTTTGCGGGTGAGTTAACGAATCGCAAGTAGCTGGATTGCTTTTGTGCGGAATTAAGCGGCAAATGATAATTTTATAAAAGTGAAACCACGTGTGAAATTACAAAAATTGCCCGGTCGCAAGTAATTAGTGTTATTTTGTGCCGAATTCAGAGAGCTCCGGAAATTTTTCGACAGTACCGCAAATCGTTGCCCGAGACGGCCATTTCCTTTTAGCGTCGGTTAGTGCAAATCGTTTCTGGAGACGGCCATTGCATTTGTTAGTGTCGATTAGTGCATATCATTGGCGGTGACGGCCATTGTCTTTTTTCCGACCGTTAGTGCAGATAGTTGGCAGAGGCGGCCATCGCTTTTTTCGACGGTTGGCGAAAATTGTCGTGAATTCGTGGAGACGGCCATTGGAATTTTCTTGTCGGCGCCAGTAAATACATCGTAAACTGAGACGGTCTTTGGTTTTTTATCGACGGTCGGTGAATATCGTTGGTGTGTGACGGCTATTGAAGTTTCTCGGTTGAAGTGGAAACAGCCATCACATCCTTTCCGACGTCGTCAAAGGACATCGTTGGCGGAAACAGCCATCGTATCATTTTCCGATGGCGTCAAAAGGCTTAATTGGTAGAAACAACCTTCGCGTCTTTTTCCGACAGCGTGAAAGGACATCGTTGGGGGACGGCCATTGCTTTTTTTCGACGGTGTCGTTTGGACACGGTAAGCAGATCACGGCGAGCAAAGTTCACAGGGCAAGTGAAGATCTTCGACAAAGTATTTGGTAAGATTTAAAGTTCCAAGGTACGACGTTTGGTGGAAAAAAGGAAGCAAAATTTGACAGGAAATTTGAATTAAATTTTAAAAAAATAACGACAACTGTCGGAAGATTGGCAAAGGCCTGAATCAGCATCGGGTAAGTCATTTTGACCTTTTTTATCGTGTGAGAACTGGCAATAGCAGCTGATTAGTATTTTTACTTTTGTTCTTTCGTTTTCCTTTTTATTTAGATTTGGGTTTTAAAGTTTTCTTTCGCATATTTTCAATAGTGACACAAAATAATGGTCACATGGCTTCCAGTATCGAGCCGTACAGGAAAGGCACATGCTTTTCCGACTGGGCCGACCGTTTAGAATACACCTTTTTGGCAAATAAGGTTTCCGAAATCCAGCGGAAATCACATTTCATGAATTTATGTAGGCCATATGTATATTCCCAATTGAAACTTGTGTTTCAAAAGGATGTTTTAACAACTATAGGATACACGGAAATTATAAGTAGGGTAATTTGAGGAGAGATGCCGCACATTTCTTAAAGTCGATCCTGCATCAAAGTAAACCATTCAATATTTGATAAAATCATTTTTATCAATTGCGACAAGTTTCAAAAATACTTTGAAATGGTTTTTATCATGACAAAAAAATCATCAAATTTCTATGAACATTTTTTTAAAAAAAGGTCATTGCGGAAGAGATGCCGCATGTGCGGGTGAGATGCCGCACCATGATCACAAACTGAAAAATGATGAACTAAAGTAATTTTAGCTATCGTTGATATTGTTGTGATTAAGGGTCTTCAGCTGAGTTTCATGAAGTTTGATTACACCTATAAATCGGCCAGCACCTTCATTTTTCTTAAGGGGGTAATACCATTTCTAGAAACATTTTTACATTACTTATAAAAGAAATGTATAGAATTCGCTCAAACTTTCAAGATTTTTTCCGAGGCCCGGAGGGCCGAGTCTTATATACCAATCGACTCAGCTCGACGATTTGGGACAATGTCTGTGTGTGTGTATGTAACGGACAATTTCTCATTCGTGTTTCTCAGCAATGGCTGAACCGATCTTTTCCAAACCAATTTTATATGAAAGAACTAAAAAACTAAGAACGCTATTAATTTGCTTTTGATTCTGATGTTTAGTTTCCAAGATATGAATGTTTGAATGCGCAAAAATGGCGTTTTTTGCGGTTTTTTTTTTTAAATTATCTGACGAAATTGGCAATATAGATTAACAATTTATGTTTTTAGACAGCTTTTACGAATACCTTTCGAACAAGCTATAGATTGAAATCGGACAATTATCAAAAGAGATATTTAACATTAAATTCGGACGAAAGATTTTTATCATTTCCCATTGCCAGAAATATGACCAAAACATGTAATCTATTATTAACGCCAAAACGGCTTATTTTAGGTCAATAGTATCTTCGGAGAATTTAATGAAGGTAATATGCCCTTTCCTTTGGTATTGTGCTTTTGCTGATTAATTCGCCTATGAGTGAGACATTTTCACAAATTTTCTTGGAAGTGATTATATCAAAATGATGACTTCAGCAAATTTGTAGCTCTTACTTCGCGAATAACTTTACTGAAGACTTCAAATGTCTATTTTGAATACTTTAAAAGTTATGGCTTGTTGTTTGTGGATTACTCTTTGTCGCCTATTTATTGTTCAATATAGTAATAATCCATTGAAATAAGCCAAACATTATTACGATAAAACGAATTTTGTATTTCATTTTAATTTCTTATAAAAGAAATGTATAGAATTCGCTCAAACTTTCAAGATCTTTTCCGAGGCCCGGAGGGCCGTGTCTTATATACCAATCGACTCAGCTCGACGATTTGGGACAATGTCTGTGTGTGTGTGTGTCTGTGTGTGTGTGTGTGTGTGCGTATGTAACGGACAAATTCTCATTCGTGTTTCTCAGCAATGGCTGAACCGATCTTATCCAAACCAATTTTAAATGAAAGAACTAAAAAACAGTATGAACGCTTTTGATTTGTTTTTGATTCTGATGTTTAGTTTCCAAGATATGAATGTTTGAATGCGTAAAAAAGGCGTTTTTTGCAGTTTTTTTGAATTATCTGCCGAAATTGACAATATAGATTAACAATTTATATGTTTTTAGACAGCTTTAACGAATACCTTTCGAACAAGCTATAGATTGTTGAAATCGGACTATTATCAAAAGAGATATTTAACATTAAATGCGGACGAAAGATTTTTATCATTTCCCATTGCCAGAAATATGACCAAAAACATGTAATCTATTATTAACGCCAAAACGGCTTATTTTAGGTCAATAGTATCTTCGGAGAATTTAATAGAGGAAATATGCCCTTTCTTTTGGTATTGTGCTTTTGCTGATTGATCCCCCTATGAGTGAGATATTTTCACAAATTTTCTTGGAAGTGATTATATCGAAATGATGCCTTCTACAAATTTGTAGCTCTTACTTTTGCGAATAACTTTACTGAAGATTTCACATATCTATTTTGAATACTTTAAAAGTTATGGCTTGTTGTTTGTGGATTACTCTTTGTCGCCTATTTATTGTTCAATATAGAAATAATCCATTGAAATAAGCCAAACATTATTTCGACAAATCGAATTTTGAATTTCATTTTTCTATCTACAACCGCTAGAAATAATCACCGAACACTTCCAAGTTGTCTGGAAGGAACTTGATAACTTATCAGTGCAAAAATGTTCATTTGTGCGAACCTTCCGACTGCAATTTTTCTAACTAATGACCATCGGATCGATCTGAAACATATCGGAAAATGAAAAGCGAAATAAATAACTCCAAGCAATGGCGTAGCCCAGAGAAGGTTTTGGGGTTTAACACCATACAAAGCTCACTCTAAAATTCGTCAATCTTATCCCGACCCGGAGGGCCGAATGTCATATGCCAATCGACTGAGTTCGTCGAGATCGGAAAATGTCTGTGTGTGTATGTATGTGTGTATGTTGAAAAAATGTGACCTCTGTTTCTCAGAGATGGCTGGACCGATTTGCACAAAGTTAGTTTCAAATGAACAACCTTCCCATCGGCTGCTATTGAATTTTTTATTGATTGGACTTCCGGTTCCGGAGTTACGAGTTGAAGAAATGAAATGAAAAATTTTCAAAATCAAATTTGTATTTTTGATGCCAAATGACTTTAAAATGCATGAAACATTGAGACGTTTGACAAAAATTGACTTTTTTTGGACTTTGGTACATTTTTGTCTTTCTCATATAGAAAGGTTATGCAATAACTCTAAAAATCGTCAATCATACCGGCCCGGAGGGAGTATGCATGGAGGGGTTGCTACTTTAAAATCAAAACTAGTTTAAAATTTCTTAACAAGTTGAAAATTTTCGGCCGGATCTTGAAAATTTTGATTCTACGATATTGCTTTCTTAAACTACAGCAAAAAATACAACGGGCGAAACTGTATTTTTGTTTGTTTATTTAAAGTTTCGCCCTCCACGCTCCATGCAAACAAACAGGGCGATACTTTTTTTGCTAGCAGTTTATAAGCGAAACTGTCATTTTCGTATTTTTTAGGATTATCAAGCTGATACCAGCCGTAAATAGTAACAATGATCGCTATTGAAAAAAACCCGGACGAAATCGGTGGTGTAGAACGGTAGTTACTGTAAAAAAACGTAAGAACGATACTTCAATGCTGATAGGTGGGACCGAAAAAGTAAACAATCGCCAAAGGGGCGATACCATCATTTTGTAAATTGCAATAGCAAAAACAAATTTTAATTTAATAATTTCAAATACTTTATGAAGTTTTGGGTTTCGATCACTGAATCATGCAATCTAGGATGTAAAAAACACAATAGTTCTTAAATAGGAAATAAAAGTCTGGAAATATTCACTGTTGATATTCTTTGAATGGTGTCACTGCTAGTATCGCCCTTTTCAAGAAAAAGCGTTTATTTCTTAGTTCTCAACCGCGTTGGTGATTTGAGTAAAGTATAAACTTCATTTGTGCGAACCTTCTGACTGCAATTTTTCTAACTTATGACCATCGGATCGATCTGAAACATGTCGGAAAATGAAAAGCAAAATAAATAACTCCAAGCAACGGCGTAGCCAAGAGAAGGTTTTGGGGTTAAACACCATACAACCAATGGACTTCCGGTTCCGGAGTTACGAGTTGAAGAGTGAAATCACACAGCAAATTCCCATATAAACTGAAATGAAAAATTTTCAAAATCAAATTGGTATTTTTGATGCCAAATGACTTTAAAATGCATGAAACATTGAGATGCTTGACAAAAATTTACTTTTTTGGACTTTGGTACATTTTTGCCTTTCTCATATAGAAAGGTTATGCAATCACTCTAAAAATCGTCAATCATACCGGCCCGGAGGGAGTATGCAGTGAGGGGTTGCTACTTTAAAATTAAAACTAGATTAAAATTTCTTAACAAGTTGAAAATTTTCGGCAGGACCTGGACCTCCCGGACCTTTCTCCATGATCCGCCGCTGGTTTCAAGCGATGTTTCAGTATCACATAGTATCTCAAGATCGTGGCTGTCGATCCATTGTATGTATGTGCAAATCGTACTGAACATGTAATATTCATTTCCACCATTGTATTGAACATAACCAGCCATGGAATCGTAGTCTGGACAAATGAGACAAGCACAATTGCACCACTAGGTGGATTAAAACAGGTTTCTATTTTGGGAATGCGTCGAGTTGAGACGAAAACGTAATATGATTAATAACGAGGGTAACACTTTCCGAATGTAGAGAGAAATTTATGAAAAATGACGATTTCCATTCGACTCTAGCAGGTTCTGATCGATTTTGATGAGCATTTGATTTTTGTTGTATGACCAATTATATGTATAGGTCAAATGTTCAAAAACGGTAATTTAAGGTCAAGATAGCATCATTTTGAAACCGCCAATTTCGGAGGTTTAGTATCTTCGATGAGTTTTACAAACGTTAAACAGCGCATCATTTGATAAAATAATTTTGACGGTACATCGTCCAAGAAGTATTTATGGTGAATTTTCTCAAGTTAATATTCATTACTACAATAAAGTCTCAACAAATTCGCTAAACACACGAACTCTGTTACTATTTTCTGAAAAATTAATTCTGCATAATTTTAAAACTTCAAAAATTGCGGTTTCGGAATTATGCCGTTTGGACAGTATCATCGATTTTCACCAAACCGAATTTATGGCTACGCCGCTGACTTCAAGTAAGTAAAAACAAAGTCGTTCTACACTCTTTCAAAATAAACTTCTTCGAATGCTGAATATCTATTATAATACATTGAAACCCCGATTTTGTCAGCCAAATATGAACATGGGCTCTAGCAGACGAACAAGACTGAATTCGAGTAAATCCTTTCTTGAGCATGTTTTCCTTATCATGAAGATGGAAATATAAATAAAAAGTTCATCATAATCAGAAATAGTTATCAGACTACATCAAGGGACGGGAAGAATATTTTAATAGCTTCAGTTTATTATAAAGAAAAAAAAATGCCCGATTTAGTCATTCCAGTAATGATGATGATTTTCCCAAACGGTTCGTTTTCGAGAGGTTTTTATTTATTCTTTGGCATTAGGATTAGCGATAATAATTCAAATCAAGGATACTACTGGGAAGTCACCTTTAGAAAAAGTCGATGTCGAAGTAAAATTTGGAACTATGCACTTCGGAGATAGCGTGATATCAGGAGCTGCGATTTCATTTGAACGCTTTTTACATTTCTTACAAAAGAAATGTATAGCATTCGCTCAAACTTTGAAAACTTTTTCCGAGGCCCGGAGGGCCGAGACTTATATACCAATCGACTCAGCTCGACAAATTGAGACAATGTCTGTATGTGTGTGTGTGTATGTGTGTATGTATGTATGTACAAAATGTCATGTAATTATCTCAGCAATGGCTGAACCGATCTTAATTAAATTAGTTTCAAATGAAAGGCCTAACGTTGCCATTTGACACTATTATTTTTGATTTTCGATATGTTGTTTACTTTCTGAGATATGGGCGATTTTGTCAAAACACAGCAGGTTTTTTGCAAATAACTTTCGAACAATGCCACATCGTCTCAAAAACTGCACATAAATAGAAAGCTTGTACCTTTCTAACAAGCTATAGATTGTCTAAATCCGTGCACGAGCGGCGGAGATATTAAACATTTTGTATTTTTAGTCCTCGCTTACCAATTTCCACTAATTAAAAATACGATTGTTTCATACAGAGTATTGCTTTACTGGTGTTTTAGGGGCAAAACTAAACCGATTTTGAATATCGCGGTATGAAAACACATCTACGTGATTCAAGGAATTCTATGTTGAGAACATTTTGTGAATTACCTTTATAATAAATTAACTATTTCTCAAAAATCAATATATAAGTTCTCTTCAAAGACAAAATAATGCGTTGATAAAGAAACAGTGAGTTCTAGTATTTATTCCTTGGATTAGGCATTGCGTTCAATCATGAGGTAAATGTTGGATGGTATATCAATACACAGATCAACAAGTAATTCACCTAGTAGTGAGATAAAAGATTTCTAATATAATTATACTTGTGGCGTCACCGAAAGCAACTGTATGTTTGAAGCCCAAAAATCTAGCGAAAATTTAGCTATTTTGCAAGATTTAGGTTATACTGGTTATAGTGCAAAAATTATTACATTATTTATGATAAGAATGTAAGAATCATTATATCATAATAATATACCTATAAAAATAATGTCACTGCATTAACCATCATTTGCCATTCCTCACACGCCCCCCCCCCCCCTCATCATCTCTCTCACTCTATCTCTCTCACTCTATCTCTCTCTTTCTTTCTTTCTCTCTGTCTCTTCTATCGCATCTATCTAGCTATTTCTGTATCCATTTCTAAGTTGTGTGATAAGATCTTCTGCCAATCTGAAATATTTATTAATTATAATTGCGAAGGTTTGAGAAAACAAAACTATTTTTTGTCTGCTGCTACATCAACTCAACTTTAATTCAATTGTATTCAAAGCCTGTATCTACACTATAATTAAGGAAATTCATGGCTATATCAGAAAAATATTTGGCTTAACAGGGTAATATGAAAGTTTGACGATGAAAATTTTCAAAAGAGACATTCCACGTGCGATATTTAAACTATTCGTATCTCTATTGAATTTTGAATGAAACATATGCTCAAAGACTGAAAGCTGAAGCCAGCAGGATTGGAATTGCCATCACCGTTTCGAAGACAAAATACATGAGAGGAAGAGGTTCTAGAGACGACAATATGAACCTCCCACCCGAGTTCGGATTGACGGTGACGAAATCGAGATGGTCGACGAATTCATGTATTTGGGCTCACTGGTAACCAACGACAATGATAACAGCAGAGAAATTCAGCGACGGATCTTAGCGGGAAATCGTGCCTACTTTGGACTCCAGAGGACGCTCCTGTCGAACAAAATTCGCCGCCGCACGAAGTTGATTATCTTTAAGACGCTGATTAGATCGGTGGTCCTCTACGGCCACGAGACCTGGACTATGCTCGTGGAGGACCAACGTGCCCATGGAGTTTTCGAACGAAAGATGTTGCTGCACATTCGTTGTATTGGTATGAACTTTGATGAAAAATAACGGATCAAAGACCAAAAATATCCACAAATTATATCCAGGAAAAGAAGTCTCCCAAAGTACCCACTCTCGATGGGGGATGCAACTACAATGTGTCTTCTAACTTATCGTCGTCCATATTTGGATATACTTGAGTAGTTTGAACCATTTCTTTTCCACAGTATTGGTCTGTATAGCACTTATTTATCCATATTTCCTGCACGAGAATTCCGAACGAAACAATATGAAAGCTATAAGGATGAATGGAAAGAGACTGCATTGCAATCAACTGAATGCACGGCTTTTATGCTATCGACATAGCCTAGACATTCCACACTATTCACTTCAATGCAAATAAAAACTTTGAAATATCTACCTGTCTCATTCACGAATCGCATTCTCCCTGTAGTTCTCTGTTTAAGGGGCTTGAAAGCACATGTGACTTTGTCTCATTTTACTATAGAGTAAAGCCATGTCAAGTGTTCCTCGAATTTTTCGCAAAATCACCGATCTTCATGAGGTATATTTTATTGTATAGGGATTATGGTGAATAGCTTTTGGTATAAATATTTCGTTAAAATTCCTTTTTTTCTTTAAGATATTAACCCTTAAACTTTATTGCATGATAAAATTGTTAATTTTATATCTCAAAAACTACTGAAGATAATTCAATGAATTTTTGTACACTTATGACATGATATTTGCAATATCTTGTAAAAATGTTTTTACTCTATAATTGTATAACGGTACTTTGAATCTATTTTAAATTTTCAATTGTATTTTTTCTTGTGTTCTTCACGCTAAAAATTTTCAAAACGTATGTCAAATTATGCGGCAATCTTTCACCTTCAATAATCTGTATTGATAATTTGTCATTTTGTTCCTATCGAGAGTTATGGAGGATTTTGTAACAGTGCGCTCTTTCAACGCACGGCCCACTTTGATGCAACCCGCGAGAACGTTCATATTGGCAACGTCGCACGTCGCAACCACAGAATGCGCATCGCATGGGAAGTGCGCATCGCATGACTATAAGAAACCACATCTCTCGGTTAGCGCAAAAAGGCAAACTTTTCAATACGGATTATCGAAGGTCATTTTTTCCGTTTATTTTGAGATGCGTTAAATTTTTTTGACCGAAGTGCGCAACAAAAATTATAGTTGTTTAATATATTTATTATTATTATAATTTAATGTTACTAACAATTAACATCTTTAAAAACACTTCTGTTGGTCAAAATACATCTACGTTATATCCAAATTCATTTTTAGTCTGCAACATTAATATATGAAAATTGAAAATCTTATGCCAACAGCATTTTATTTCACGTTTTTATTTTCGCGAGTGATATTACTTTTAAACAACGATGTGTCTTTTGAAAAAAGTTTACATAAAATCTGTTGTTCAATCGCATCGATGTTGGGGGTTTTTTATCACTATTGCTTCTGTTAATTCTGTTAATTGGTGGTTCTCCAAGTTCTGGTAAGATATTATTTATTTTTGTCGAATTTCATTTAATCATTAACGATCTTTATTTTAAAATCATCGTTATAATTTCCACATGTACCTGTTCAGTCATCGAATATTCCAGTTCCATTACTTTGGCAAACACCATAAGAAGAAAAATTAAACGTTAAATTTTTCTATATTTTAAACGCGTTAACCATTTACTATAAACATGGGATGTAAAATTGAAAATTTAACGAAAATTGTGTTTTATTCATGCCCACATATATTTTCGTTGTATTTTTTGCGCCCATTACGACATATGCTACATTTGTGTTGACCAATATAATTTTTAAATTTATCACTCCACATGGATGCCACAAAAATAAGATACGACGAACATATTTATGAATTTTTTTTTTACGGAATACATCATTCGTGTGATCGACCCATATTTATAACATAAAACAATCGAATGTTTTTTTGAGCAAATATTGTCTATTTGGGGATAATATAGCATTTCGCGAGTTGTCTCTATATGGGAAACACCCAAGTGCGATCGAAACAAAAACAAAAACAAAAACAAAATGAGCGCGTAATTTAACGCACGACCCGATGGCGCATGGCTGAAAAGTCGCTATGTGGATTTAAGAAAAGATTCGCAATATACCGTGCTACCTCTCAGGCAGAACCAACTGGAAATAAAACGTGGTAAAGTATGTCAATTTGCAAAAAATATGTCAACGCAGGTTAAAACATGCCCTCTGCTCAACTTTGCTCATCGGCTGACAACATCCGAGTGCGGTTGTCCGAGGTATTGAGTGACAGAAAATTAAATTACTCCTGAACAATATAATAACGCTAAAGAGCAAGTAAATTATACAGAAAACATCACTTTAAATTATCCATAAAGAAAAGCTTGTCTTTTTGCTTTAACTTCAGAGATGCCATTTTTGAACATGAGATACGCTCCTTCAAAGCGATGCGCATTAGGACGTTGCGACGTTGCCAATATGAACGTTCTCGCGGGTTGCATCAAAGTGGGCCGTGCGTTGAAAGAGCGCACTGTTACAAAATCCTCCATAACTCTCGATAGGAACAAAAATGAAAAAATATCAATACAGATTATTGAAGGTGAAAGATTTCCGCATAATTTGACATACGTCTTAAAAATTTTTAGCGTAAAGAACACAAGAAAAAATACAATTGAAAATTTTAAATAGATGCAAAGTACCGGTATTCACACAATTATAAAGTAAAAACATTTTTATAAGATAGTGCAAATATCATTGCATGAGTGTGCAAAAATTCATTGAATAATCTTCAGTAGTTTTTGAGATATAAAATTTTCAATTTTATCTTGCAATAAAGTTTAAGGGTTAATATCTTGAAGAGAAAAAGGAATTGTAACGAAATATTTATACCAAAAGCTAATCACCATAATCCCTATACAATAAAATATACCTCATGAAGATCGGTGATTTTGCGAAAAATTCGAGGATCACTTGACATGGCTTTACTCTATATTCAATTGCGCATTAAAATACTGGACCAGTAAATTCTATTCTGTACATAAATCTTTTTTTTCGGGAATATGTGGCCAAAAAGTAAACTTCGAATTCGTCAAGTAAAGAAGCATGAAAACAAAAAGAATAAAACCAAAAAAAATGGAAGCCATAGAAAGTCCATTGCACATTTATTAACCTTTTCTCAAAAGATAGGATTTTCAAAAACATTTCAAAACTTTCTGATGCAATGGCTCTCAAATTCGGACAATCCGGTTTATTCATTTTCTTTATTCAAAAATGTTTTTGGCTTCAAATATATGACCATTTCATTTTAATTAATTTTTTCATTCCGAATCTTTTTATTCGTTTTGTTAATCTGCGTTCATTTTACTTATTTTATTCGTTTCATTTTTTGGATTCACTCTGATCAGTTTATTCTTTTTGTGCATTTTACTCATATCATTCATTGTTTTCATTGTATGCATTTTATTAATTTATTGTTTCTTCATTTTAATAATTTGATTACTTTTTCAGCTTTAATCATTTCATCCAAATAATTTATATGATTCAGTTTATTTCTTTATATTAATTTATAACCATTTACCATTGTTAAATTTTTCATATTAATCAATGCATTTAATTCTGCTCATTTTCTTCTTTTTATTCATTTTATCACTTCAGCTCATTTTGTTTATTTAATTCGTTTGTTTTATTTATGCATTTCATTTATTTTTTACTTTATTCATTTTGTTCATCCATTCTTTTTATTCATTTGATCCATTTCATTAATTTGATTCATTGTATTCACTGGATGAATTAAATCAATTTGATTAATTCAATTCATTTATTCATTTAATTAATTTGATTAATTTGATTATTTTGATTCATGTGATTCGTTTGACTCATATGATTCATTTGATTCATTTGATTCATTTGATTCATTTGATTCATTTGATTCATTTGATTCATTTGATTCATTTGATTCATTTGATTCATTTGAATAATTTGATTTATTTGATTCATTTGATTCATTTGATTCATTTGATTCATTTGATTCATTTGAATCATTTGATTTATTTGATTCATTTGATTCATTTGATTCATTTAATTCATTTGATTCATTTGATTCATTTGATTCATTTGATTCATTTGATTCATTTGATTCATTTGATTCATTTGATTCATTTGATTCATTTGATTCATTTGATTCATTTGATTCATTTGATTCATTTGATTCAATTGATTCATTTGATCCATTTGATTCATTTGATTCATTTGATTCATTTGATTCATTTGATTCATTTTATTCATATCTTTAATTTTATGCATTTCATGTTCAGTTATACGTTTTATTTCATTCAATTTGTTAGTATTGAGTTCTACAAGATGACGACACGAATGAACTAATGATGAATGAATTTCATGTTTGACAATTCTCGGTGGTTTGTTTACTTTGTCAATTGCGTGAGTGCGAATGCAACGGGTGCTCATCTGTTACATTCAAGCTCACGTAACTCCCATGTAAACAACCCACCGAGAATTGTCAAAGTGAAAGAAGTTCATTCGGCTCATTTTGTGGGGTTAGGTTGGTTGATGTAAAACCTAATGAGTCAATTTATTCTATTAATCTTATAACTATTTCTAAATGTAATCTTAATTTTTATGTAATAACCTAATCTAATTTGATTCGTGTATATTATAATTTTGATTTCCATTAATTTTTTTACTAATTTTATGAATTTAAAAACATTGTTTCATTTTTTGCTTTACTTTTTTATTTCGGTCGTTTTGTTGATTTCTATAATTTATTCAGTTTATTCGAGATTTTATTCGCGCAAGACTAGAAACTGTTTTCATCTCACCTCTAGTTGGCTGCCTACTTCTCGTGAGTTCTGCAAACTAATCCAATAGTGAAATGTGTAAGAAATGTCTCATCTCACTGCTAGGTGGATTAAATCGGTTTTTGTAAAAAGGGCGATACTCACAAATGTAAACATAAGGCTTTTTTCATACATGCGAATGAGGGCTTTGAAACGCAACAAATTAACCTAAAAATTTTGATTCTACGATATTGCCTTCTTAAACTACAGCAAAAAATACAACGGGCGAAACTTTATTTTTGTTTGTTTATTTAAAGTTTTGCCCTCCACGCTCCATGCAAACAAACAGGGCGATACTTTTTTTGCTAGCAGTTTAGAGGCGAAACTGTTATTTTCGTATTTTTTTAGGATTATCAAGCTGATACCAGCTGTAAATAGTAACAATGATCGCTATTGAAAAAACACGGACGAAATCGGTGGTGTAGAACGGTAGTTATTGTAAAAAAACGTAAGGGCGATACTTCAATGCTGATTGGTGGGACCGAAAAAGTGAACATCGCCAAAGGGGCGATACTATCATTTTGTCAATTTCAATAGCAAAAACAAACTTTAATTTAATAATTTCAAATACTTTATGAAGTTTTGGGTTTCGATCACTGAATCATGCAATCTAGGATGTAAAAAAAAATTTTGATTTTTTTTTTGGCTCAGTACAATATATAACCCCTTTAGGAAAATTCAGTTTTTCCACCACAATTTAGATATTTTATTAACAGAGCATTAACAATAATTCGTTGGTATGTCTATTTTATGGGCCATTTTTTTGCTTTACCATTGATTTGGTTTGGGATTTCTAGCACTGATGTTGTCCTATGATGATTTGAGCGATTCTCTGAGTCCTGCCACTTTCCCATGTAGTATGTGTTATCAAAAACATCGCGAAGCTTCAAGTTCTAAATGTTCTCAAACGATATAATATCCGAAGAGAGTGATAAGAGTTATAAGAAATGTCTCATCACACTGTTAGGTGGATTAAAAGCGTTTTTTATTCAACATTTTAAAAATATTTTTCTTTTGGAACCTTGTGTAACGGTTGAATTGGAGTAACTTAAAGGTACTACTTATTTATATATTTGTACGAGCGATATATTGGTAGGGGTTCCTCAAAACCAGTTTTTGTTGTTTCTTCCAACAATATATTTATATAACTTTGGTTTGTTCTTGATTCTTCATTTTCAAAAGCATCAATTCGTCGAAATTTTCATTTTTATCCCAATATTGACATCACTACAAATCAATGCGTTTACTAAAATTAGTGCCTGGAGCTCTAAAGAATAAACCGAAGTAACTAATACTTATATACATATCGCCCGTTTAAATATATAGATAAATGAACTCATATTCCTATATGTCACTGTGTTAGGTCTGTCAGTTTGTGGATATACCTTATTAATAATCTATACATGAAGCAAATGATCATTTAATGACATTCCGAGTGAAAAAAATACATATTAGCCACGTATCCTCCGCCATCGAGTGCGGCATCTCACCCGCAATTTTGATGCGGAATCTCTCCCAATTGTATGGGAGAGATGCTGCACGACGACTTTTTCCTCTGAAATTATGGATGACCGTGCTCATGATCAGAATGCCTTCTAAAAGGTCCTAGCTATTCAACCGATGCATGATTTACCGAAAAAAAGAACAATTAAAAAAAAGGAAATTTTAATGTGGTACTGAAAAACTTTGGGCATTCCGTGATACTGGACGCACATAATCATTAATACAATTTTTGTGAGTTAATATTTATTTATTTATTTATTTTCGTCAAGCATATGTAGACTACATAGAATGGTTTTACAATATTTACTTATATACTATACATTATTTCTACGGTTTAATTCAGATTTGATTTGTTTTCTAGACATGGAAAGGTCAATTATTACACAATTTTCATTATAATGACGCATCATTCTATTGATGGGGCTATTTTTAGCATAGTTTGTCCTAAAAGATTGTTCTTGGAATAAATTACGAGTTCTTAGTTGTCGGCTAGGTACATAAAATTTTATTTGCGAAAGTAATGATGCGGATTGTACACGTTGAGAAATAATGTCGTTGATAAAGTAAAGCATGGCAAATTCGCGGCGTTCTTTGAGTGTTTGTATATTAATGAGCATGCAACGTGCTTTATACGATGGAAGAGGAAATGTCGTCCAGTTTAGTTTACGAAGCGCGTACAAAATAAATTGTTTTTGGACTGATTCGATGCGTTCTTCGTACAGGATAGTGTATGGGTTCCATACTATGCTGCAATATTCCAAAATTGGCCTGACATATGTATTGTATAATGATTTTATTGTGTAAGGGTCTTCAAAATTGTAGGTGAAACGTTTAATAAAGCCCAGCATACTATTTGCTTTATTTATTATTGTATTGTAATGTTCAACAAATGTGAGCTTGGAGTCTAAGATTACGCCTAAATCTCGTACAATTTTGGATTTTTCTACAAGTTGGTTGCCTAAGTGTATGTCTATGGGAACATTTGAAATTTTTCTGCTGAAGGTTATTGAGTTGCATTTCTTTACATTAAGTTGGAGTAGACTTTTGCTACACCACATGTGGAATATATTTATTTCGTTTTGGAATATTTCAGTGTCTTTGACATTTCTTATTTCCATGAAAAGTTTCATGTCATCTGCAGCACTTCAAGATGTTTGAGTATAAAGGTAATGTCATTAACGTACAAAATAAAAAGAAGAGGGCCTAAGTGGGAACCCTGGGGTACGCCAGAGGTGACAGAAATTGGTTCCGAGAGTATATTCTGAAAGCGAACTGTTTGTTGACGTTTCGTTAAATATGATTCGAGCCATTTCAATAGTTTATTTTCTATGCCATATTTTTGCAGTTTGAAGAGTAATAAAGGTATGTCAATACGGTCGAATGCTTTACTAAAGTCTGTGTAGAGTGTTTCCACATGGTTGCCATTGTCCATTGCATTTACAGTAAATGTTACAAATTCTAAAAGGTTTGATGTTGTTGAGCGGCCTTTATAAAAGCCATGCTGCTTGCTTGTTATTTGATTTTTGATTTGCTGAAATATTTTGTCATTTACTAGTTTTTCGAATAATTTTGGAATGCATGATATAATGGCAATCCCACGATGGTTTCGGATGTCCGATTTAGCGCCTGATTTAAAAATTGGAACTAAAAAGGATGATTTCCATATTTCTGGGAATGTTCCATTTTTCAGTGACATGTTGAAAATATGTAGTAGTGGTCGAGTGAATTCTTCTGCTAGATTTTTTAAAAATATTGGTGCTATTCCGTCCGGTCCAGGTCCTTTTGATGCGTCCAAGTTTTTTTATGCAGTGGTAATTTCGTGTTCAGATAGTTCGTGGACGGCAATGTCATTTGAAAATTCAGGTATAAATGAAAAGTAGTCGCGCTCGCGGTCTGTTTCGGAATATGAAGTATAGACTTCTTGAAAGAATTTTCCAAATAAATTGCAAATTTCAGTATTGTTATTTCCTACATGTCCGTCAAAATGCATTTGGGATGGAAAGTTGCTACTTTTCAATTTCGTTTTCACGTAATTGAAGAAATTCTTTGGATAGGTCTTAATTTCAGTCTCGATTTTACGATTATATTCTTCATGTGCAGTGTTAATGGCTATGTCGAGTTGGGAGCAAATATCCAGATAGTTTTGCCGATTTGTAATGCTATGTTCTTTCTTGTAAATTTTATGTGCCTTTTGCTTTCTATTTTTTAAATTTTTCAGATGTTGGTTGAACCATACAGGCTGCTGGCCGCCATGAGTTCTTCTTCTTCTTTTCACTGGTACTGTTCCAGAGATTAAATTAGTTACAATTAAATAGAATTTAGTCACTGCTTCGTTGACATCTCCTTCTATACTCAATACAGTTTGCCAATTTATTCTACATAGTCTACGTTTGACTTCTTCGAAGTCAGTTTTATGGTATTCCGGCACTTCCTCATACTCCAAGTCGTTCGGGGAAGATTTTTGATGAATAAAAATTGAATATTCGATTGCTGTGTGAAATACTTCATTTTTCCATAATGGAGTTAAAGATGCATTAACACAGAAGTCTTCAGTGCAGTTCGTGAATAAGAGGTCTAAATATGAATTTTGTTTATTTTTTACATGGTTGATTTGGTGCAGGCCAAATTCAGATATTTTGTCAAAGAAGTATTGAAGTGTTTCATTTTCGCCTACGACAGGGAGTAAGATAGATTCGTTTTCAATGTCTACGATGAAGTTGGTGTTACGTTGATTAAAGTCGCCATAAATATGCAGTTTTACTTCAGGTTCCATGTTTGACATGATAGATTCTACAGTTTGAAAAAATAGTTCAAATGATTTTTTGTGAGCATTTTCAGGTGGAAAGTACACAGAGGAGAATATGTGCACTTCTCCTGATATTACTGCTTTTGCCCATATATGTTCAAATTCTATATGCTTAATGGTTTCTATTTCTTCTGAAGGAAAGTCTGCGTTTATGGCTATAATGACTCCTCCTCCAGACTTTTTATTACAAAGAGACAAATTACGGTCATGCCGAAATACATTAAATTGATTTCCAAAAATTTCTTCGCTTCTTACGCTTTCATCCCAGCTACTTTCTGTTCCAAGAATTATATTAAAAGAAGATGAAATTAGTTTTTGTTGGATTTCTTTCATTTTGGCTGGGCTTTTCATTCGATTAAAATTTTGGCAATAGACCAAAATTTCAGTCGAATTCTGTTGTGGATGCGAAGAAGTTTTTGGAATATTTAAATTACTTACAGTTATATTTTCTTCCTCTATAGAGGGCGTCGTTACTTCCGAAAATTCGACGTTCCAAATTTATGCGTAGCTTCGCGGAGTTGTTGAAGGCGCCTGGTTCTTTCGCTTGATAAAAATTTTCCATAAGAGTCGAGGTCTGCTGCTGCTTCGTCTGGGTTTAGCCCATATTCCTGATAGACTTCGATGAAAATGCGCAGGAGATGGTCAGGAGTGGTCGGTAGTCCTTCGGATGCGAGCGTCATTTTGATGCTGGTCGGCGTCATTCCTTCCACGCAAGTAGATGGGTGTTGGTCCTTCATATATGCCAGGTATAGGCGTACAATGTTCATTATTTTTGGTTCGCGAAGTCTGGCCTTTAAAAAGCGACCGTCGCCATTCGTTGATTGTGACGTGAGGCGTACGATTGGAGGGTGCAAGGGGTCCAGTTCAAATTGGCTGTCTGTGTTCGAATGTTGAGATGTGGTAGCCAATGTGTTTAAACTATTTTCGCCGCTGGTAGGTGTCACTTTCATATGTTTGGGTTGAATGTTTTCGTTAGCTGAACGGTACGGGTTGATGGTGTCACCTTTTTTAAAGTTTATGAAATTTGTTTTTACTGCTGGTATTGCAAGACCTGCAATCGGATGTTCGGTGGTTGTGGGAGGAACGGAAAATTGTTTTTTCGCCGTGGCAAGTAGTAATTTGTCTGACGTCTTACCACTGTCGTTATGATGATTATTGTTAGCGCGATCGTTGTCACGTTGACTTGACTGCTTACGACGTTTTCGGTTGCGCCTTGCCTTATCAGCAGCTTTCTCCTGAAGTCGTCGAATGCGTTGTTTGGCGTCGTATTTTGTCCAATCCTGCTTCCATTGCCATTTGCCAAAATCGCCAGCCTGGAGACGTATGATCTATTTTCTGTTGGATTACTGTTGCGTGTGATTTTTCCGCTAATTCTTCAGCCAGGGATTTTGATTGATTCATGCCATTTTCTGGTATTGTCATGTTGGAGATTGCAATGGAAATAGCTTTCACTTCTTCCTTCAATTCCTCCAATAGGTCGGAATTGACGAGAGGGTACGGCTCAGAACATTTAGTGGAAATCAGTTCGTTCTCGAGGTGTGATAGCCGTTCGTCAATTTTATGATTCATATTGTCCGATATTGTTTTGGTCGATTTGCTGATGGTGTCGATCGAATTTTGCAACAAATTGTCACAAGAATGAAAATGCTGACCTAGTTTACTGCATATGTTTTCGTTTTTTTTATGGACGACTTGCATTGACTGCTTTACGTCGTTAAGTAATTGTTCGATGCTACCGAACAATTCAAGACTGTGGCTCTTTAGGTCAGCTGTGGTTCGATGTTGTGTGTCCGTATGCGACTTCATCATTTTTAGCAGCTGATCTTGTAGATAGATCATTTTGCGTGTGTCGACCTCTGTCCTAATAATGTGCTGGCAGTCCGCACACACAGGCACCATAAATGCCCGGATAAAATTTTCCTGATTACGCTGCACACCTACACAGGCAGCATGGTACGATCTGCTGCAAAATTCACACTTCCAGAGGAAGCGGTCGTCGTTTATGTTGCAAGTTTTTACACCGCACTGCATTATTTTACTATTACTTGAAGTTCAATAGCACTGTAACTTACGAGGCACGCGCGCGATGTTTGTTTACGTAGGTAAAAAAATACTAATTAATAAATTACTTGCGGAGCGCTTGAAGAGGCGTCCGCACTCGTTGACGGTTCGAGCGAAAAAAAAGATAATAAGGACTATTTTACATGTCCAGTGTTGTAATTCTTCGAAAGACAAACTCACAATATCATACTACCGTATAAAAATGACCCTATATACGAGATACTAAAAGTGCGGCATCTCACCTGACGCGGCATCTCTCCCGAAATTACTCTAAATTGAAACAAAGGTTCGATAGAACTGAGCCAGACTTGGTACAGCGATACCGATTCAGTAATCGAGTATAGCAACCCGATGAATGCGCAGAAGACTTTGTTTTAGCAGTGAAACTGCAAGCAGAATTCTGCGGATTCGGGGCATTTAAAGATATTGCTATTCAAGATAGGGTTCTTGCTGGGTTGAGGGACGAAACTCTCAAGCAGAGACTGTTTAACGAGGAAAATCTGAGTTTAGAATCTATGGACACGTTCATAACAATATGGAACATTCCTAAGAGCAATGCACAAAAATTAAAAAGTGAGCTACAGATTCCTCCGGGATCGCAATTGCACCATTTGCTTAATGTCTGCAACAAGGCGCAAAGCCTGAACGATAACGCAACTGAAAAACATTTTTTTTTTAAATAATCGGTTAGAGAGCGGTTAGGGTTCCAACCGTATACCAAACATAACACACAATCATACAATAACATGAGACATTATAAAGATTACAAACAAAGAACACGAAAGTCGTGAGAAAACAGTAACATATATAACAAAGATAGACGCAGGCCCGATTTTTCTCAAATTACCTATGATATTTGTGGAGTCAAAGGACACACAAAAAGGAAATGTTTTAAGCAGTCTGCTCACGAGGCAACAAGCAACAGGCAACATTTAGCTGAGACACAATGTTGCCGCTGGTTACTCACATGGGGCAACAATTGTATCGAGCAACATTTCTGGTTTTCTTCATTAGATGTCGCTTCTTTCAATGTCATGATAGTCAGCGCAATTCAGGCGTATCTATAAAAGAATATTCCAGCAAACTTTAACCTCACTTATTTAACAGTTCGTAGAGGTTGTTTACATGAACGAGAAATGGTAGGGGAGACTGAGGACACTTGATCCCCGGGGAGACTTGATCCCATCATTGTAACTCAAAGGCGGATCAGAATACATTAATCGAATATACTAGAAAGTTGCGTAGTTTTAACTAAACATAAATTTCTGTAACACAAAAAAATAAATTGGACCCTCGCTTAACTTTTAAACCAGGCTCACCAGTACGTTTAAACCTGGCTTAAGCGCTAAGCGAGGGTGAAGAAAACGGCCCTTAGAGTAACTAGATTGCGCTTAAATAGGTATCATCATCTTTGCTTCGTTCCTAAGAAGCAACACAGTTAAAATTTTTACCAGGAAAATGGAAAATGCTCGCGTTTATGCGAAGCGAAAAGTCGATTAAAACATAAACTTATTCATCCCACCACTTGAGACAATGTGTTGAATAGAGATAGCAGATACTGCTCTTACTAATGTGTTCAAATGGGTGGGATGAATAGAGGAGCTAAGATGAATTAGGGAGCAGTAACCCTACCGACCAGGATTCTGAATCGGTTTTAGATTTTGAGCCAGAATTCTGCCAGAAATCGATCAGACAACCGAAAAAAAATTGTCTTCAAAATGAAAAACCCGTCTTCACAGCCTTTCAAATGTCTTCAAAATGAAGACTTGTCTTCACATCTGGCATCGCTGGGTGGAACCGATTTTCACACAACATTACAACATTCCCATCAGCTGCTACTGATGTTTTTTATGGATCCGACTTTTGGTTCCCGATTTAAAGAGGAGAAATTTATATTTAAAATGTGAGCCTAATTCTAGGGGCAGATCACTCTAAGAATGTATAACAAATTTGCATCAAATTAGAAAAAAATCATTTAATTTCCATTTTTGCATCAGCTTTGCACTCCCTCGCAGAAAAGTTTGTTTAACAAACGTCCTACGCTGATCCACCTTGTTCGACGTATTGTTAAATGTAGGGCTAGTTTTTCTGTAGGGTTTTGACGTCTTACACGCAACGCAAACAACATTGCACGCAACGCAAAATACATTATGAATTTCTATTTTGATGGAAATAAATGCATTTAATTTCGCTGATTTTTAAAAATGCATCACAAGTGATCTGCCCCTAGGCCTAATTGCTTTGATTTGTAGCTCAAGGTGCTAAGTGGCATTGAAAATCTCTTTCGTCTCATTGGCCACCAGCGACGATTCCGGAAGCCCGGTGAATGTATCCCCATCCAGAATAGCAGTCACATCGGTTTTTCGGAGATCTAAACAGATTTGACCAAACTTAGTCTCAAATGAAAGCTGTTGCATCCCCGTAAATCGCTATCCCGATCCGACTTCCGGTCCGGATCTACGGCTTGTTGAGTGGGTTCGCATGATATATTTCGATTGTATAGATTGGCTGCAAATACGAATAGTCGAAACAAAAGGCGAAGTTCAGTAATGCTTGCTGTTTTATAAATCGGAACCACACTGGTCTGGTGGTTCAGAGGACACTTGCCTCAAAAGCCCCTCGTCGTATCTTTGAGTCCCATCCAGGACACAATAACAATAACAAAGCCATAATTTTTGCTGTAACAGTAGGGGAGCCTGGGATAGTTGGCGGCGGGGGTAAGTTGGCGAAGCCCCCTTTTCTCCGCTTCCATTCGCCATATAGCGCTGTCTCTCGTTGTGTACCTCAAGTAATGTGAAAAACATTTTCCAATGTGTTTATGTTTCATAACATTTTGATTTGTATAAGTTGTGGGCGATATTGTGTTTTCGAGCGTATTAAGTAAATTTTCCTAATTTTTTTTATCATTTTGTGTTATCAAGGTATTGCACAAATGATTAAATTTTTCAATAGTGCGGCTTTCAGTATCCGTACGGATATAACACTTATCCACAAACGCATCGAAGTCAAAATGCCAGTGTATTCAGACTGAAATATAATGGCAAAAGTCGGTTAATATACAGTTTTATTGAAAAGGCATTCAGCATGTTCCATAAGGACCCTTGACGTAATTGAATTTCCTGGCGTATCGCAAAAGCCCCATAAATACCGCCAACTTAACCCGGGGTCGGGGTAAGTTGGTGGGTTTTCCGCGTCATATATTTGTTAAAGTAAAAACAAAAACAATGCCACAAGCATTCCAATTAAATTCAGAGATGTTGCCAACAGTCTGCTCTTTTATGCAGCGTGTTCTATTTTACACGGTTTACCTAAATTAACCCTTTATAAGGTGGTGACAACTATATTGCCACCTTTTCGTTTCGTTCGTAACACAGGAATATGAAGTGATAAGAGATCTAATCATAGGAAATTTGTTATGAGCCAGGTAACTCTTCTTATTGCTTTTCATTAAGATGGAATGATAACTTTGAAATTGGTGAAGAATGTTTTGAAAAACGATAATAAAATTTGCACAAATTTGAAAAAAAATGTTCTAAACCCTATAAGTAAGCTATTTTTGTCCAAAAACTTAGTTTATAGGTGGCAAAAATAAGAAAGAAAAAAATAAATTGAATTTAAAAAGGCGGCAGTATAGTTGCCAATGTTTAATATATTTCAAACGAATTGAATAATGAGACCTCAGATTACAGACGTATAATCTAGAACGAAAGTTATTTAAAAACTTGTGTAAAGTTTCAAATAAATATGCGTTGACAATTGGTGTAGATACTTTATTACATAAAGGAGGAGGTATAAATATTTAAACTAGCAATTATAAAAATGATTACAAAAAACTGGCAAGATGGCAGCTAGCATAAGCTATGCTTTGCTTCAGAAATAGAGTATCGTGAAACGTTTTCGCCGGGTGGTGGCAACTATGTTACCATCTTTTTCAAAACAATTTTTATTACGAAATAAATGTAAATATATTCTAAACAAAGTGGAAGAACCGTGTTTTCATAAATATAACATTCATTAATAGTCCTGAACTCTGAACCTTATAAAGGGTTAAAGCGTTAAAAAATGACAACTGAAAACACTGCCAACTAGCCCCGGTCTCTGCTACTGAAACAACACAATATTTCAAAGTAAAGTCTAATGTTATGCTACAATACAAAAATCAACAGATTTTAACGTTTCTACAGCTAATTTCAATGTAAATTCAACTTAAACTTACAGTGCAATAGGAATGTATGTGTTTTCACATTAAACAATAATCTATTTTTCATATTGTTTCTCGGAAACAGCGAAATATAATTTTAATTTTTTTAAATAGGTATCATCATCTTTGCTTCGTTCCTAAGAAGCAACACAGTTAAAATTTTTACCAGGGAAATGTAAAATGCTCGCGTTTATGCGAAGCGAAAAGTCGATTAAAACATAAACTTATTCATCCCACCACTTGAGACAATGTGTTGAATAGAGATAGCAGATACTGCTCTTACTAATGTGTTCAAATGGGTGGGATGAATAGAGGAGCTAAGATGAATTAGGGAGCAGTAACCATATGTTACAAAAAAGCCACCTACTTTCCTCGGAGATGGTGGAACCAGGGATACCAGTCCTATTTTTTAAATGTCTTCACATTTCATGAAAAAATGTCTTCATTTGTCTTCACCGACCAGGATTCTGAATCGGTTTTAGATTTTGAGCCAGAATTATGCCAGAAATCGATCAGACAACCGAAAAAAAAATTGTCTTCAAAATGAAAAACCCGTCTTCACAGCCTTTCAAATGTCTTCAAAATGAAGACATGTCTTCACATCTGGCATCGCTGGGTGGAACCGATTTTCACACAGTTCGTCTCAAATGAAAGGTACAACATTCCCATCAGCTGCTACTGATGTTTTTTATGGATCCGACTTTTGGTTCCCGATTTAAAGAGGAGAAATTTATATTTAAAATGTGAGCCTAATTCTAGGGGCAGATCACTCTAAGAATGTATAACAAATTTGCAGAAAATTAGAAAAAATTCATTTAATTTCCATTTTCGCATCAGCTTTGCACTCCCTCGCAGAAAAGTTTGTTTAACAAACGTCCTACGCTGATACACTTTGTTCGACGTTTTGTTAAATGTAGGGCTAGTTTTTCTGTAGGGTTTTGACGTCTTACACGCAACGCAAACAACATTGCACGCAACGCAAAATACATTATGAATTTCTATTTTGATGGAAATAAATGCATTTAATTTCGCTGATTTTTAAAAATGCATCACAAGTGATCTGCCCCTAGGCCTAATTGCTCTGATTTGTAGCTCAAGGTGCTAAGTGTCATTGAAAATCTCTTTCGTCTCATTGGCCACCAGCGACGATTCCGGAAGCCCGGTGAATGTATCCCCATCCAGAATAGCAGTCACATCGGTTTTTCGGAGATCTAAACAGATTTGATCAAACTTAGTCTCAAATGAAAGCTGTTGCATCCCCGTAAATCGCTATCCCGATCCGACTTCCGGTCCGGATCTACGGCTTGTTGAGTGGGTTCGCATGATATACACTCAAGTTTTTTTTACGCGGTTTTTTTTTGCGCGGTATTTTTTTACGTGGTTTTTTTTTGCGCGGTATTTTTTTACGCGGTTTTTTTTACGCGGATTTTGAAATTTACGCGGTTTTCATTTACGCGGATTTTGAAATTTACGCGGTTTTCATTTACGCGGTTTTTGAAATTTACGCGGTTTTCATTTACGCGGTTTTTGAAATTTACGCGGTTTTCATTTACGCGGATTTTGAAATTTACGCGGTATCCATCAATGAGGTTCCCTTTATCGCGGATTCTTAAATTTAAATGATCTTCATTTACGCGGATTTTGAAATTTACGCGGTTTTCATTTACGCGGATTTTGAAATTTACACGGTTTTCATTTACGCGGATTTTGAAATTTACGCGGTTTTCATTTACGCGGATTTTGAAATTTACGCGGTTTTCATTTACGCGGATTTTGAAATTTACGCGGTTTTCATTTACGCGGTTTTTATTTACGCGGCTCGTATCCCCCGCGTAAAAAAAAACTTGAGTGTATTTCGATTGTATAGATTGGCTGCAAATACGAATAGTCGAAACAAAAGGCGAAGTTCAGTAATGCTTACTGTTTTATAAATCGGAACCACACTGGTCTCGTGGTTCAGAGGACACTTGCCTCAAAAGCCCCTCGTCGTATCTTTGAGTCCCATCCAGGACACAATAACAATAACAAAGCCATAATTTTTGCTGTAACGGTAGGGGAGCCTGGGATAGTTGGCGGCGGGGGTAAGTTGGCGAAGCCACCTTTTCTCCGCTTCCATTCGCCATATAGCGCTGTCTCTCGTTGTGTACCTCAAGTAATGTGAAAAACATTTTCCAATGTGTTTATGTTTCATAACATTTTGATTTGTATAAGTTGTGGGCGATATTGTGTTTTCGAGCATATTAAGTAAATTTTCTTAATTTTTTTTTATCATTTTGTGTTATCAAGGTATTGCACAAATGATTAAATTTTTCAATAGTGCGGCTTTCAGTATCCGTACGGATATAACACTTATCCACAAACGCATCGAAGTCAAAATGCCGGTGTATTCAGACTGAAATATAATGGCAAAAGTCGGTTAATATACAGTTTTATTGAAAAGGCATTCAGCATGTTCCATAAGGACCCTTGACGTAATTAAATTTCCTGGCGTATCGCAAAAGCCCCATAGATACCGCCAACTTAACCCGGGGTCGGGGTAAGTTGGTGGGTTTTCCGCGTCATATATTTGTTAAAGTAAAAACAAAAACAATGCCACAAGCATTCCAATTAAATTCAGAGATGTTGCCAACAGTCTGCTCTTTTATGCAGCGTGTTCTATTTTGCACGGTTTACCTAAATTAACCCTTTATAAGGTGGTGACAACTATATTGCCACCTTTTCGTTTCGTTCGTAACACAGGAATATGAAGTGATAAGTGATCTATTCATAGGAAATTTGTTATGAGCCAGGTAACTCTTCTTATTGCTTTTCATTAAGATGGAATGATAACTTTGAAATTAGTGAAGAATTTTTTGAAAAACGATAATAAAATTTGCACAAATTTTAAAAGAAATGTTCTAAACCCTATAAGTAAGCTATTTTTGTCCAAAAACTTAGTTTATAGGTGGCAAAAATAAGAAAGAAAAAAATAAATTGAATTTAAAAAGGCGGCAGTATAGTTGCCAATGTTTAATATATTTCAAACGAATTGAATAATGAGACCTCAGATTACAGACGTATAGTCTAGAACGAAAGTTATTTAAAAACTTGTGTAAGTTTCAAATAAATATGCGTTGACAATTGGTGTAGATACTTTATTACATAAAGGAGGAGGTATAAATATTTAAACTAGCAATTATAAAAATGATTACAAAAAACTGGCATGATGGCAGCTAGCATAAGCTATGCTTTGCTTCAGAAATAGAGTATCGTGAAACGTTTTTGCCGGGTGGTGGCAACTATGTTACCATCTTTTTCAAAACAATTTTTATTACGAAATAAATGTAAATATATTCTAAACAAAGTGGAAGAACCGTGTTTTCATAAATATAACATTCATTAATAGTCCTGAACTCTGAACCTTATAAAGGGTTAAAGCGGTAAAAAATGACAACTGAAAACACTGCCAACTAGCCCCGGTCTCTGCTACTGAAACAACACAATATTTCAAAGTAAAGTCTAATGTTATGCTACAATACAAAAATCAACAGATTTTAACGTTTCTACAGCTAATTTCAATGTAAATTCAACTTAAACTTACAGTGCAATAGGAATGTATGTGTTTTCACATTAAAAAATAATCTATTTTTCATATTGTTTCTCGGAAACAGCGAAATATAATTTTAATTTAATGTTTCATATTTGTAGCTCAGTAAAATTACCTATCGATTGAAGAATTCGACTGTAATGTACTCAAACAGATCTTAATTTCGGCTAAGCAGTCTCTTATGGATTAAAACGAATTATGTTATTATTACTCCGACGTTTCGATGCAGGGTTCGCATCATCTTCAGGGGACAAATCTAGATTGAGTAGATTTGTCCCCTGAAGATGATGCGAACCCTGCATCGAAACGTCGGAGTAATCATAACATAATTCGTTTTAATCCATAAGAGACTGCTTAGCCGAAATTAAGATCTGTTTGAGTAAAATTACCTATCGCCAGAAATTCTACTGTAAAGCTACTGGAAGAGCTATGCGTCAAACAGCAGGGGAGAGTGAGGACACTTGATCCTTGGGGATATTTGATTCCCTGGCCATATAAAAAGAAAATGAAGTATTTGGTCCTTTAAAATGTTTAAAAAACAAATCTGAGATACTACATTTGGTTTGGAAAAATTGTATAATATTTTAGAAAATATGTGTTTCAATCCATCTCGAAGATCTTTTCACAAATTTTTTGAATGGTTGTATGAGATTGTCGAACTAATTATTTATGAATATTTTCAAGTATGATTACTTTCGAAGGGCAGTTGCCTAGAAAAACACGTTTTTCGAATAAAGAGTTTCACTACACATGCAAAAAAATTAAATTTTGTTCACCTCATACAACAGGTAGAGGTGTGCGCCGATGCATTTTTAATCGGCGGCGGCGTAAGCGACATATTTGGCCGGCGGCGGTGGCGTCGGCGTGTGTCGGCGTGACGCATATTGACGCCTATGCAACTAAAATAATTCTTGGCAGTACAATTCCTTTCCAAAAATTTCGGTTTCTATTGTAACAGACTTCGCAGCACATACAAACAGAAGCTTGAAAAAAATTCTAAAAAAATCATCGCCCACGATGTACTACCGACATCTGTTGAATACATTGCACAAAATGTAATTCTCGCAACCATATCAAATTTTTTTTTTTCAACTAAAGCTCCAATAGTGCCCACCTTGCTTGCCAAATGCAAGATAATAAATGAAAGCTGGAACTATTTTTACAATTGTAAAATTTGTAGAACGAAATAGAAAAATTGTCGGTGTCGCATACTACGACTTCGCATGAAATAATTGCAATGGATAAATTTGAAGAATGCAGAGTTACGACTGTATTTCAATGACCCATAATAATTATTTATTATTCTGTATTGGGGAAATTAAGCAACGGTAAAACAGTTTTTGTTTTGTTTGAGGAAATTAATTTTTGTTGTCTTTTCATTGTTTCATTGTCGCTTTCTTCCGCAGATATCAGGTACCATAACACGAGGCGTTATGGCATTACTGCGCAGAAATGTCACTTTATATGATCGTGTAAGGACACCTTTCGATGTAGACACATTACTTCATTTTCCATTTTACTTCTTGTAAGTACAAAATCACGGCGATGGTAAGGCATACGTAGGGTTCGTTACGGTTGCGGTAATTACCGCAACCGCGCGGGAGACACTTTTTCCCGCGGATGCGGTGCGGGAAATGAGATTTTACTGCGCGCTATTGCCGCAACCGCACTTCAAAACATAATTCATAAAGTCAGCAGTGTGCAATAAAAAGTGAATTTATTTTGAGAAGGACGCAACTAGATTTCTTTTCTGAACGAATGCTTAGCAATGTCATTATTAGAAAAATTCCTCTGTCAGAACGTTCGAATTTTACTTATTACTCTACAATAGAGAAACATAATGTACATTTAATTGCTCTAATTTCCATAGACTTGACAATGATTTGAAAAGAAATCCGAATATATTCTGTATTCGACCTATTGCTACTTGATTTTTTACATTTTGGTTATTCGAATATGGTATAACATACTGTTACTAAGAAATAAAATCTATAAGCTGTGTCCAATATAATTTGGCACCTTTATTTTTACGACATATTTTGAAAACTAATTATTTTATACTTCAAACTAAAAATTTACAGACGAACCTTTTCAAATACATAAAACGCACAATCCAATCATTAAAAAACAATTGAATTGTACTGTCAAATCCAATTACAAATGCATCATTTCTCCCGTTTCCTCTTGGCAATTGTGGAATTATGGATCGTTTTCGATGACATTTTCTCAACTGTGAATTTTTATTAATTTGGAGAACTTAAAGATGAAGTAATAATACAACCCACAGAATGTAATTATCATCATCAAACCAAAAAAAATGGTGGAATTTTTTTTCGCGTGCGTCCATTGTTCGTCCAACTGGGAATGTTTTCTACCAAATTAACAAATAATATTTTATAGTTACGAGTATTTTGTAACTTTTTAAAAGTAAAGTTTTCGAAGTTAGTGTAGAACATTGCGATTTTTTTGTGTTTCTCAAAGCCTCCCTTCATATTGTGACAAGTGTCAAAGTTAGCCCAGATGCCAAATTTTGCATAGTTTGGAAAGTTTTTGCCTTGATTGAAAATTTAACTCGAAAACTCAGCGTAGGGCTTACGTATTTTTTACATGTGTATGCAAAGTTTGAAAGAAATCGGTTAAGTACTTTTTGAATGGCAGGTACCACCGCAAATCATGTTTTTCCAGAGACGTTCTACAAAAAGCTTCGTCACCGAGTCGTTTGTCGATATTTTTGCATGGAAAAATTACAGCATGTTAATGAAATGATACACTATAATGTACAAAAGTTTCTATCAATTAGCTTCATGCAACGATTTTCGTAAATTCTTGTCATGTTATCGTGACAATTTAGTCTTGAGCTTACCCTCGGATTTTTTACACAGAGTCACCTGCCTTATAGTTTTCTTAATTATTTCACGGACATAAATTGTGGATAGGTAATGTATTTTTGGTACTCAGCGCAGTTTCATTTAATTCCGAACATTACACTGCATCTTAACAAAAGAATAAAAGGGTTACAGGTCAGTTTCCTTCAATCTAATACTCGCGCATATGAGACTGGTTGCAAGAAGTTGTACACAATAGCTCACATAGAAATTTTAAAACCAAAGTGCAGAGCGAATAATCCATGAATAATAGTCTGAGTTCCTTGTAATTGTTTACGTAAGTATATTAAGATAATGTGGAAGTTAATTACTTCATGAACTATATCGTGAACAGTTTCACGAGCTCGACTGGTGAATCGTGTCTAGCATATTAGGAATCATGAATCGGTTAAA
Source organism: Topomyia yanbarensis (assembly GCF_030247195.1). Classification (NCBI taxonomy): domain Eukaryota; kingdom Metazoa; phylum Arthropoda; class Insecta; order Diptera; family Culicidae; genus Topomyia; species Topomyia yanbarensis. The sequence continues at coordinate 259,296,589 of NC_080671.1, read as the reverse complement.
AAATGGATGAATAATACACTGCGTTTCAGTAAAATTGATAATGTGCTAAGATTAAGATCAGGCACATAATCGTAAATTTCATAAAATATATCTTTAAAGTGGCAGTGTCTTTTTTGATTTTTTGAACCATTCCACGCGCACGAATAGTGAATTGTAACTTATATGCTCGCAATCATAACCAGTTGACGAAGCAAGAATGGATCCATGCATTATATTCCGAGTGTCGTGTAATGATTTTAGAGAAAATAGCAAGACTTTGTTAATTTTGTGATGTAATTCACAACCACTAATACCAAATAAAGATCAATATGTGATAAATCATGAATCAGTTAACGTCGTATATTTGGACCATACACAATGTTCCTAGATTTGTGGATAAAATTATGAGTCAACGATTTTCGAGTTCGCGAATTATCGGCGTGAGAAAAAGGCGTCGGTGGCGCGCCGCCGGTCTACCCTTCGGCGTCGGCGTTTGTTAAAATTTACCGGCGGCGTGGCGCGGCGGCGCACAGGTCTAACACCTTTGATCCCTGTAACAATGGGTATGCTTGATCCCTATCATTAGTTCTCTCAAACACTTCCGAAATATATATATATATATATATATATATATATATATATATATATATATATATATATATATATATATATATATATATATATATATATATATATATATATATATATATATATATATATATATATATATATATATATATATATATATATATATATATATATATATATATATATATATATATAATTAGAAATTAGAAAAACATCATTTTCATATCATACCTGGTACTATTAATTGAACTAAAATGTTTTTTCCGTGAACAAATGATTGTATAAGTTATTAAATGTTGAAAAAAGCCAGTTAAACAGCATTGATTTACCGCAAATACTTGTCTTGACTTTCTACTGTGGTTAAAGCTTGTCGTGCATCTAAAAAGGTAGGCTTATTATTTAATTTGTCAGGATAGGTGGTTAGCTGAACTTTCGTATCCATAGGTTTTAGTGGGCTTTGTTTCTTCAGCCCTAGTAGGCGGGGTATCGAGTTACCACACGTTTTTACAAAAACCTCGTTATGGCATGATTTTCAAAACTGTTTATATTACTGGCAGGACATAGTTCTCCGATTTACACAATATTCACAGCTCTTACAATTCGAATTGCCTACAAGTTGGCAAATTTTGCAATTGAAATTTTTATTTCATTAAAAAGTTATGAGTAAAAAACAAAAGTGGGATCAAGCGTATCCACTCTCCCCTAATAACCATAATATTTATTTATTGTTTAATGATCGTTTGTAGGGTAAACACTATTGTTAAATTATATTCGAGCAGGCTTTACTTAACTTGTCTTAAAATTGTTTCCAAATGGTTACAAACTTATTTCAAATAATTTTTTAGGTAACCGATGCACATTCTTATTATTGGGAGACCCGGGGCTGTTAAGACTATGGGGGTAATTCGGACCCCCTCGATTTCTCAGAAAATTGTAAGACTCCTCAAAACAAAAATCATTATGATGGTAATACCGTGATTAAAGCAACAAATAAAAGTGAAAACCAAAATAACAGGAAAGTGGTTTGGAAAGCTTTAGGCTCCTATTGTATGGAACGATTTTCGTTTGGGTCAGAACACAGATATTTTCAAAACGCTCACCACTTTTTTTTTGCGAAATGAGCGTACGGGGCTATTCGGACCCCCTATTCCATCAACCACCGTTCTGCGGCTTGCGGCTACGCATACGATTGCATACGCCACAGCAAAGAAAATACATGATGCGCCAATCGACAGCTGTGGCTAACCTGATTAAGTTTTTGTTGCACTTTTTTTTGTTTCTTCAGGAGTTTCTCTAATAAACATTTCATAGGTAAACATAATTCCATTGAAAATAAAATTATAAAAAAGGCAAGCTAAATTTTCCCGTAGGAAGATTCGAATTACCCCTACATTGTAAAAGGATGGAAAACGTAGTAGTAGTTCCGGAAGCCTGAGAGGCTGTAGCCAAATTCCAGAAATAATTG